>NC_081143.1:27573085-27643085 GCF_958295425.1 Solea solea
GTTACAATGTAACATCACGTAACCCCTCTATGGAAGACCACAGGAAGTGGTCCAAAAAAAATCATCTTTTTCTGTCTGACTGAAGGAAACTTAAGCTCAATGACATTAGCAAGAAGACAGTATGAATATTTTATGACTAATAAATAAATGATATTTGGATTGAAATAAACTTAATGAAACAAAAAGCATTGTGTCTGCCAACAATAAAATGGCTGTTTTATTTTGGGTGATTTATTCAAAAATGACCACCATCTGATATGAATGGGCAAGATTACAATAGATGGAAAACTGCACAAACACGTGGCAGTGATTTATGATTTTTTTTTGTGTCAGCATATGAGCGTTTGTGAAAGTACAGCAGTGAATACAGAAATAAGTGAGGGAAAAGTAAAAGGTTAATGAAAATGAGCCGCGGCTTTGGTCACCAACTTGTTCCGTGTTCGTTTGTAAAAACAGTAAATTACGCACAGATGGGCTAAAAATGCTAGAGTCCATTTTAGACATTATTCCCCGCGCAATATGGGAGCGAACACATGGTGTGGTTTATTTACAAAAAGAGGGCACATATGGTAATTCAGCCTGATGCAAACTGTGCAAGTGATTTTTAAGCATGTGTGAAGTCATGTGTTTGTGTAAAGCCACTGTATGAATAAGAACTAAGGCAGGAATCTGAAAGCAGGGTCCCCACACATTGGTTGACACCAAATTCAAGGACATCCCAAGACCAATTCCCTCAAATTCAAGGACTAGAATGTGCCGACACAGCTTAAGATGGGTGGGTCGTCCGTGATGCCGTGATTGTTCTTGGGATCTTGGGTCACAGTCAGTCTTTTGTAATTTGTCTTTGGTGAGACAGCGATGTTGGAATTTCCATTTCCCAGGCATCACGTCGTCATTTGCTCTGTCTTGTTTTAACTTTACTCGCTCATTGTTCTGCATGGAATCTCACGTCAAGGGGCGGAGTGAGACAGTACTGGGAGTGTAGTAGGAGTACAAGCAGTAGTTTTAGTAGTAGTAGTAGTAGTACTGTATGTGTAGTCGAGGTAGTGCAAGTATTAGCTCTACCACTGATCCACTGTTGCCCACCACCAGTAGTAGTAGCGGTAGAATTATAGTAATTGTAGTCACAGTAGTGTAGTAGTGGTAGTGTAAGTAGTAATAGTAGTAGTAGTTCAAGTACTAGTAGTGGTACTGGAATTGTAGTAGGATTACAAGCTGGAGTTTTAGCTAGAGTTGTAGTACTGCAAGTATTAGCTCTACCACTGAGCCACAATTGGCAACCAGCAGACGTAGTAGTAGAATAGTAATAGTAGTCGTCACAGTAGTGTAGTAGTGTATTTAAATAATGTGAATTATGTTGGACTCAAGCACTTTCAATGACCCGTGTCTATTCAGGCTGATTTTCAAAAACTTCCAAAAGCCTTCAAGTACAAGTGCGAACCTGGAAATGCAAGCACTTTTTAACGAGCAGTTAAAAAGAAAAAAGTTTCTTATTTTTTGTACAAAAAGGTGATTAGATCTAATGTAACGGGGTTGATTTAGATCAATCTGCTCCAGAGGCTGAGTGATAACATATTTAGTGACTCTGTTGCATCCAGACAGTCTTAACGATCCGACTCCGTCTCTGAAAACTTTCACTCTGAGCTTTAGTTAACGTCTCCACAGGCAGACAGACGAGGAGCTGCTGTACTCTGCCTCTGTTTGTGCGCTCAGGTCGTTAGCTGGTGTCTGAACTCGGAGAAACACTAAACATTTCTGTGTGTGTGTGTGTGTGTGTGTGTGTGTGTGTGCGGTAAGGCTGGCAAAACATAAGAAATTGCCCATTTTGCAATTTGCAGTTCGTCTCACACAGCTCTACGGGAAGAAGCACACAGAATAAAGATAAGCTCATCACGACTGCATTACTGTATCTCTGTATGAGGATGAGCAATGATTACATTACAAAACAAAAACAAGAGGAAATCAATGATACTGATATTTGGACGGGGGTGAGAAGGTATGAATAGTTTGATCGTGAGAATCATTTACACGTGTTTGTGCTGGTTATTAAAGATTCCTCGTACACTGTGACATTTTTATTTTTGGTCAAATTTAAAACATGGAAACAAACAGTGACTGTTTTATGAGGCGAGACATAAATTGAGTACATTCGTGACAAACACAGCTGCGACACAGCTTTCAGTGAGAAATGATGGATGTAAAACTTTGTTTACTTCTTACTTAAACTTAAACTTCAGTATTATTTTTGTGGCTCTGTCCGTCTGTCTGTCTTTCTGTTTGTGTATCTGCACTTGCACTTACCAATATGACCAACAGAGGCCGACAGAGGCTTGTTGCGTGAATGGTGGTGAGGTCTGCCACCTGTGATTGCCGTGTTTTTGTTTGTTTTGTTCAGGAAATACGACTCATGAAGTTTTAAAGAGGAACTTTACGGCGACACAACCGTGCCAAAACTCAGTCGAGCGAAAAGCAATGTGAATGCGGGCGAAATATTATACCACACGCGTAGATATATCACAAGTACGCGAGAGGGGGTGGAATCTTTAAGCAGCGAGCAAAGCAGCCACTAGAGGGAGAAGTGCCCTCGAAAACCACTGTGCTCTCTCGAAGTTGACTTCTGCTCGCGTGGGTTTACATACGACATGGGGGAGGGAACCCAGGGAGGACTGGCTCTATTGTGATTGGTCGTTTCTGAGAGCGAGCAAGATTTGATTGACGGCCCAACTTTTAGGGATCCCGGGAAAGAGAACAAACCAATCAGGATGACCGAAGAACGACCGGACCAACACTTCAAACTCAACCGATGCAACTCGGTGGCTTCCGTCAGGTAGGGTACCATGGGCTAAACGTGAGCGTTTACAACCCACACGAGCAGAACTCAACTTTGAAGATCTATCTTTTTTCGCCGGCTCTGCTGTGATGAACGTCTAAAATAACGCCATCAGTGAGGGCGCACACCCCCGCCTACTTGGCTAGGCGTATACTAGGCGTATACTATGGCCTGCAGCAATTTGTGTTTCTTGTCAAACCTGAGACTTCACAAGACCTTCTCATACTGAGGACTCCGGATCTAAGCGGCCCTGATCTTGCAAGGCTAATTTTCCGCTAACAGACAGTAGCAACGTCACAACGACAACGACACTGTTAAATTAGGGTAAAAATCCTGCACAGTTCTGCTTTAAAACAACCAGCGCAGCAGTATGACAACAAAAACCAAATCGTCTTCCCAGCAATGTGAGAAGAAAGGAGAATACTGTATATATAAATAGCTCAGATATAGGACACAATAGATTGATACAGCAGTTAGTTTTAGCCACGAAATCTATATATGCAGCTAATATGACTAAGACGGCTGTAACTATTAATGATACATTTATACTGCGATCCCTTTTCAACAAATAGGACAAATTATTTACACAAAAGTTAAAGTTTGTAAATCTCAACAAAAAGTGAAGCATACTGTCATGATGTTTAAGAAGTGGGAACAAGAGGAGCTTCTGCAGAGACAATAAAGAGAAGAGTCTGAAGGATATGGGGGTGAAACAGGGAGAAAGAGGGAAAGGAAGAACAATGGAACAATGCGGAAAATAAGAGAAAGAGACAGAGGGCAAACATGGATTAGAACGAAGGTTATAATCCGAGAAGAGGGGATGAAGTGTAGTCGGACTTTGTAATCAAAGATAAGAGTGGTACACGGAAAAAAGGAACTGACATTTCATCTGTGCAACTGACTGAAACAAACATCCGGGCCGAGACCACTCACTTTTTCTACAGAACCCTTGACAAGAGGCTCTTTAATGAGGCCTGCACACACACAAACACGTCCGTGGACACACACACACACACACACACACACACACACAAGTACCAAGCAGTTGTCAAGTCTTACCAGGAGAGTTTTATTTCTTTTTTTGAGGTCGCCATGTTTTACCCACGCGCACATTCAGACCATCACAAACCCCTTTAGCCTCCAGGGTTTACACACGTGTTAGGATGTGCAGCGCAAGGCGTCCTCTGATCTACCAAAACACCAACATCTGACAAAAAAGAAGCCACAGTGAAAGTGAGGCTGCTGAATGGGATTGAGAGGCAGAAAATGTGGGCGTGAGATCTGTGCCGAGAGCAGGTCTATAGGATGTCTTCTCATCTGCTTCATCCACCACAAATAACGTCTTCTAACAGACTCTAGGATCTGCACAGGTGTCTGGGAACTGAAGGTTGTCCAACTTCCATCATCCCAACAAGGGCACTTCATAACATTCTCCTCAGTCTCACCAAGAAACAAGGATTGGGTCGCCTACTGGGGCACAACTTCTTCTTTTTCTTTCTCCATTCAGGTGTCACCACAGCAGATCATCTGCCTCCATCTTGTGTCCTCTTCTGATACACCCGCTGTCCTCATGTCCTCCTTCAGAACATGCATGGCCCATCCTTTGTCCAATATAATCACCATCTCTCCTCTCTAATCCTGTCCATCCTGGTCACTCCCAAACAAAAGATCTCAGCAGCTTCAGATCTGACACCAGCGGCTGAAGACCACATCACGGCAGTTTCATGCAGAACTATATAATGCAAAGGTGCCATAAAATGCTCTTCAAGTTCAAATCTTATAATATACTGAAAGAAAAGGAGACTGAGTGGATTTCTGGGCTGATCGGCCTCCAGGCTCCTTCACTTCTCCAGTTTTTCAGCACTCGTTTGTTTGTTGTATTCCCAAAAGCATGTGTTTCACCTCCTATGATGGAAGACTATAAATTTCAATTGTGCTCAAATGCTTGGCTCTACCCTATAAGTGCTATAAACCTCGCGGAGACACATACTCTATGGTTAATAATGCAATATACTCAACTATTTATTAGGAGTCTGTGAAGTGATTCAGACACACACACACACACACATAGTGAAGAGGATTACCTGTCACCCCCATCATCCAATTTCAGAGTAAATCCATTTTTATGAGCATGTCACTGTGTGAGCTACACCTGAATTCACCATTCATCCTTGTGGCAAAGCATATTTTCATAAAGGCCTGCAAGTCAAATTGATTCCCTCAGACACAGATCTGCAGTAAAAAACTTAAGTCGAACAGTTAATGAAAAACACTGCAAACAGTACTTCCCCCCCACAGCTCTGTATAAATGATGGTACAAAGGTTTGATTTGTTTATATCATAGTTATTTTTGCACAATATTCCTCTATGTAAACATAAAAAAGCAAAAAAACACAGCGCAGGCAGACGCGAGAAACCCGGGGGTATAAATACTTCTAAATAAAAGCACAAGAGGTGGTAAAGTAATAAAGTTTAGGGAAATAAAGGATATAATAGTCGAGTTGAGAGCAATAACGACAAATAAATGTTCAAATAAAAGCTGAAAATGCTTGAATGCTTGTTTTTTCCTGCAGTACCACATGTGGCCACTGGGCCAAAAACTCCCAACTCCGCTGACGCAGCGACTTTCAGCTGCGTTGACGTATGAATGATTCCAATAAAAGTTGTAATTGCTGATTATTATAGTGTATAAACGGGGGGTGGGGGGGGGGGCTGTGTGTGTGTGTGTGTGCGCGTGAGCGTTTTTGTGCGCGTTTATGTCTCTATTAAATTTGTGTTTATTTATACTGTTCTCCACAATGCGTACCTGTGCTTGAGAGCTCAAAGTGTGTGTGTGTGTGTGTGTGTGTGTAGCTGTGCGAGTGCCGATAATCGTTGCTCCTATAAATCAAGCCATCTAATTGGTCAGGAGCTATAAACTCAGCAGGAGGTCCCGCCTCAGGCTGCTGCTAATTGGCCACCTGCCGTGTACGGCATTGCACCGTTGGTCCAAACTAGGAGCCGCTCAACACCGGAGCATCAACAGGTGTGAGTGTGTGGGTGAGTGTGTGTGAGTGTGTGTGTTTTATCTCTTTATGAGCCTGTGAGTGTGTGTGTGCTTTGTGTCCTGGTGTAACCCGAGTTGTCTCTGAAGACACTTTGATGAAAACATGGCGTGCGTTGTAAATGAACATCAGCTGCACAGGTCTTGTTTTCCCCCTCTTTCTTTTCCTTTCACAGAACATGTGAAACGTTACCTTTCACTTCAACGAGCTTGTGTGTGTGTGTGTGTGTGTGTGTGTGTCTTTCTGTGGCTGCGGGCACAAACTTTAAGTTTGGGAATCCATCGTCATGGAAACATGGCGCGCGCGTGTGTGTGTCGTGGAGAACTTCAGGCACTTTGTTACGTCTTTAAATGACCGTTTAAAGGTTGGACTTGGTCTTAAGTTACGGGCTCTGAAGAGGGTTTGTACTCTAAAGAAGTTTTACTGCATTTGTCAAATCCAGTGTGGTCTTCAGTGAGACCAAAGTCTGGTCCTAATGAGGCAGAAGCTCATTGTTGATGCCCTGGTTAAAGTTAGGTCTGAATGAAAGGATGTAAGTGTGGAGTAAGAAGGACTGCACGTGTGAGTGTGTGTGTGTGTGTGTATCCAGATAAAACAAAAATGATAGTCTGTTTAAATGTCAAACATTAAAGGGCTTTTCAAACGCTCCTGCTTTTGCAGAAACATCAGTGATAAAAAAAAAGGAAAAAGGGAAAGGTGAGACAGGATTCGTCAGTGAAACTACGGCTACACGTCACATCACATCTGTTCATGTCACGTTTAGAGCGTCTGAGTCAGAAAACTGCTGTAAAGGTTACGTATATTTAGGTTAAAAATCCCACAAATTTGAAAAGAAAGAGAAGAGGAAATCCTTCTGAAATGCAGTCACTTCCTGACTGTGTTTCTTTTGTTTTCCCACTTTCACTTTCATCTCGTCATCAGTCTATATTTCCGACACAACCATGGTTCTCAAACTGTGGCACCGGTGGTACATGAGCCCGCCCCTGTAGTGGTACCCAGTCAGTATGGGCCCCATAAAGGCTTCAATTCAGGCTGATAACATGGATCCCAAACAGGTTTGTACGCGGTTTCCATGACCGGAGCACAGACTCCGTGTGACACGGTCACTGGACTGAAACACCAGACTCCTCTGTTAAATACTGAGATTTTAGACGTTTCCCTGGTAATTGTTGGAGATTAACCCACGTTCTTTAGGATTGTAAAGTCTTTTTAACTCATCTACAGTTCGGCATTGTTCGGCTTGATTCTTGTGGCGGACGTCTCTTCCTGTGACTTCACACATCGTATCGCCTTTATTTATTTTTAAATTTATAAGAATAAAGTCGTACATTTACAACTTTATTCTCTACAGAGAATTAAGTCATAAATTTACGAGATTAAAGTCGCAAATTTACGACTTTAATCTTGAAGTCTGAAGTCACTAATACTGTTTCCTGTCACAAACAAACACTTCAAATATTTGAATTCTAAGCCGTGTGAAAGGTTCAGTTAAGAGGATGAAATGTCAATCACCTATAAGCAACACATTTTTCTTTTCTAGTCTCTTCTATTTTTTTTTTAAAGATCATTAAAGAGAAAAAGAAAAGTGCAATCAGGCGGCACTCAAGGGTGACATCGTGATAAATAAGTAATTGGATCAGGTGGCACTCAAGACGACTTCCTCAAGGAAGTCGTCTTGAGTGCCACCGATCCAATTACTTATTTATCACGATGTAATCAGTTAACAAAAGGCCATTCTCACCTTCCCACAGAGGAGCTAATAAATGATAATCAATCAGTTTCATCATTCTCACCGCGTTCATTAAGCATTAATGAGTGTTTGAAGTGTGGCCGTGATGATGATGATGAGGAGGGTGATGGTGATGATGTGTGTGTGTGTGTGTGTCATAAAGAAGTGATGGGACTAATATAAATATAATGGATAATAATAAAAACACATAATATAAAAAATGAACTGTGTGTGTGTGTTTAAAGGTGAGTTGAGCTCAAATCAATGCCTTCGGTCAATTAGTGGTGTAATGATTTAATCAATAAGCTTCTCCGTGAGGACCGTCATCACTTCTGCAGCGCTTTATGATCACTGTGTGTGTGTGTGTGTGTGTGTGTGTGTGTTTCGTATTGACAGCGTATGATGAAGTGAGAGAAGCCATCAATGACATTGATCTGGCATTAACCAGCTAATAAATACAGACCCTGTGTGTGTGTGTGTGTGTGTGTGTGTGTGTGTTATAATTGGCTCTCAAAGATTCTCCAACCAAGAATAAAAAAACTCCCTCAGATTATCTGACAGGCAACACTACATACAGATTAGGGCATAGATTAAACTAAGAAACTTCAATCATCATTTATAATAAGATCAGCCTAAAAAAAATCTAGGTAAAATATACAAAATCATACAGTGAGCATTTGTTTTTAATGGAATGATTAAAAGTGCTAAAGGAAAAACATCCACAACCAGATGTTTTTGCCTCTGAGTCATTTACTACTGAAGAGTTTTAAGCCACATAACAGAATTATTTAACTTTAATCTCAGAATTCATTCTGTTTTATTTTATTTTTATTACATGTGGCCCTAATATTCTCCCGTAATTAACTGATTTTGTCATGATTTAATATACTGTATATGTATATATATATAAGTGACTCCTGATTTTTCAGTATAAACCAAGTTTGAATAAATAAACAATAAATTCAATTAAAGGTCAAAATTAAAGTGTTTTTTTTCCTGTTCAGAAATGCAACAGATTATTCATCAATGACTAAATTAAAAACCAGTGTTTTGTTTGCAAATTCAGATTTGAATAGTCTCCCTTTGTTTGTTCCTTTGTCACACAGAGCAAAAAAACAAAGAAAATTAGTCTTGTTTCAAACATTTTCTGGCAATTTATGGACAAAATAATCCATGAATCAAGAAAATAACCAACAGATTAATTGATGATGGAGATAACTAGAGGTAAACTAGAGGTAAACTAGAGGTAAACTAGAGGTTTATCCGTCACATTTACACATTTCTATTTTATGTTTGCCTGCAGGAGTCTTCAGGAGCAAACATGGGGTTAAAGGAATAGTTCAGGTTTTTCAAAGTTGTCTGTTTACAGATGGAGAAGGAACACAGTTCATTTGACATTATACTGTAGTTACAACACAACGTGTGGTTGTATTTAAAGTATGAGAAAAGTTTCAACGTATTGAACAAAAATATGGAATGACAGTTTTAATAAAGTGACTAAAAGTTTAAAAAACTGAAAGATGAACATGAAAGTTTGAATATATATAAACAAACTAGACTAAACCTATAGAATGTATGTAATGTTTGACATGTTGAATCAAAGTTTGAACAAAAAGAACTGAGACTGAAATATAGGTACAAAAAACAAAATAAACAAAGTTGGAAAATAAATGGAATAAAGGTTTGATTATTGTCACTGAAAGGTTGAAAAATAACAAAATTCCAGTAGTATTCAAGGTTTTAGTTTCAACCTCTGTCTGACCTCATGTTTTTTGACAGAATCCATCCAAACATCCAACCATAAAAAAGCCTTTTAAAAAGATCCACTCTTACGTTTGGTTCTTATAACGTGTTTCCCCCCCCCGTTGTGTTGCTTTTGTCGCGTCACCTGCACAAACCCGTGAAGAGTCTTTAGATCGTCGGCGGCTAAAGTTCAGCGTCGTGTAAGTGTCGGACGTTTAAAGGCTTGTCTCCATTTTACACGTCTATAAAACGCTGCCGTTAAAAGAAAAAAAAAAGAGGAAAGGGCAGAGGTTTGTGGAAGGAAAAATTCACCTAAACTACATCTCTGCACTCTTAAGCTCCTAAATCTCTCTCTCCCTCTCTCCCTCTCTCCCTCTCTCTCTCTCTCTCTCTCTCTCTCTCCCTCTCTCTCTCTCTCTCTCTCCTGCAGCAGGAAACGAGGCTAATTGCCGGCGCGGTGCAACAGGTGTTGCTGTTTATCAGAACGCTCGAGCAGCTTGTGAGAGACATCATTAATACACACATATTTGTTTATTAAATATAACAGAGAAGTGAGTGAAGAAGGAAAGTCAAGATGTTTCAACTCATCATTGTTCAGTATCACAACTTCATTTTGTTAGACATGCTGTTCTAAGAAACTAAAACTCAGTGCAATAACCGTACAGTCCAACCCTAAGGTTCTCAAACTGTGGCATGTGTACCACCAGTGGTACGTGAGCTTCCTCTGGTGGCCAGCATGCGTAGAAAATGAAAGAAATATCAAAAAAAATAATGGTGATAATGGTGTAACTAAGAGAGAGCAGCATTTCCTCGGGTAGTTCTTGGTATAACAAGTTTTAGAACCACTGGTCTAACAAAAGCAAGTTCTCCTCGTGTGTCCGGGTTCTCCGGTTTCCTCTCACAGTCCAAAAAAAGAGGTTAAATGAACACAATAAGTGTGAATGTGAGAGTGAATGGCTGATGGAGCAAAAGTTGGAACAAACTCACATACCCCAATGCAGGACTACAAGATGGCCGCCACTCGTACAGACCAGTGTTGATTTTTCTTTGACAGTAAGTGAAGCTCAGCTTCCTCTAAAATGTCAAAGTCAAATATGCTCCGTGTTGTTTTCACATTTAAGTACTAAAAGTGCGACAGAAGGCGACCACAACGTGTCACTGCTTCTTTCAGAATCAGCCGCCGCATTAAAACCACTTCCACGGAAGCTCAGCTTCTCTGGGAGACAATGAAGCAGTGGGCGGGAGCGCAGACGCTGGGCTTCTGTGTGATGCGTTCCTCCATGATGATTGGAGGGACTGTCTGAAAGGGCGGAGCCAGGTTTTTGATTGACAGCGTTGCAGAAACAAACAAACACGACAGCGGAGCCTCTTTCTGGGTGGATTTTGTGATGAAGTCCGCAGACAAACAGATGCTCGCTGTGTGATATTTGCTTGGCGATAGAGAACAATTTAATTTGTACATATACACTGTGAATAAAAACACTATTATAACATTTCAGTTTTTTGGGGGGGAAAAAAATCTAATTTTTGGGGGAAAAAATCTACTTTTTTGGGGAAACAAATCTAATTATTTGGGGAAAAACAACAGTTCAGGAAGAGTGGGCGATATGAGCTCAGAATCATCATCACAATATTCCATCACAATCACAATTGGCGTGATGGACAGAAATAACTGATTATATTGATATTGTGTGGCGGGCTGCATGAAATCAGTTTGAGGGCCACATGTGGCCCACGGGCCGCGAGTTTGAGACGTCTGGTAAAGAGCGTCGCTATCGACTGGTATTTCCAGCTCAGACCCACGATATAAATGGAACAAAGTAGAAGCAGAGAACAGTCGAGAGGAAAAAGAAAAGCTTTTACAGAGTCTTGATTGCTGGTGAGACGCAGCAGGCGGCACAGGTGAGCGAGACAGAGCTGATGAGGAGGGAGTTCCAGGACGACAGAGTGGATGAGAGGCAGCACAAGTGGCAAATGAGTGGCAGAGGAGCACAGTGCGACATACACAGCGTATATTTATAAAGACAGAAATATCCCACATCACACTCCAAATGTCAAGTGTCTTTTTTTTTCCATTTCTGATTCATTTCCATGTCATGAACGTAAAGGCCAGACACCAGTCACATAAACACCGGTCAGAACGCGACTAAACCTTTTAAAGTCTAAAATCACACAGATATTTTTACTGATGAGCCACAACGTTAAGGTTCGTAAACGGAACTAAATTATCTTTTTTATTTTGCCGGTTTGGAAAAAGTTTCAGGAAATGTCTCCATCCACACTAAAACGCTGTAGTACATATACCAGGCCTGTAGGTGGCGCTGCAAAAAGAGTTTACGATCGCAGAAACGGAGACAGAATGAACCGAGCCAGGGGAAAGAAAGGGACATAAAGAAAGACAAAGACGCTATATTGAGCAACTTTACAGACTTACAGTACGTAACGTTTGGTTTCTTTCAAAAAAGCAACTAGCGGCAAATCTAGCGACTTTCTGTCGCTTAACCCAAACAAGACAAAATACAATCCCTAAAGGTCCAGTTTGTAATAATTACTGACATCTAATGGTGAGAGGGCAGATTACAAGAAAAGGGCATTTTCAGATGAAGAAAATAATGTTGTTCTTTTTCATTTGTACATTTAGCATCGGCTTCAAAATGCGACAAGCAAACGCACCAGGTGGTTTGTCCATTCAGGCTTCTGTAGAAACATTAACGCCCTTACCTTAAGTCCATAAAAGGCTTATTCTAAGGCTATTTTTTTACTTTAAATTCAAACAAACACACCTATGAGTAGTCGACTCGATCCTCAGAACCCAAAACGACTGCAGACTGCAGCATTCTGCAATTAATGAAGACTCTGTGTGTGTGTGTGTGTGTGTGTGTGTGTGAAGCCACAGAGAGCTGGCACACACAAGGCTGCGAGAGGGAAGAAACAGATCACAGGTATTGATTTTCTTACTTATAGAGCAGGTGAGAAGGCGGGCAGGGATTTACCTGGAGAGAGAGAGAGAGAGAGAGAGAGAGAGCTGTTAGAAAACAATGAACACACACACACACACACACACACACACACACATTTGGCTGTGGGGTACAGCAGTGACAGTTGAATTATGGATTTCTGTATTGTGGTGGACTGAGAGGGAGGGAGTCAGCTGGGCTTAGCTTTACAACTGCTTTGTCAAGCTGACACGCTGCACACACACACACACACACTGTGTGTGTGTTGTGCATCTACTGTACAACACACACACACACACACTGTGGCTGTGTGTGTGTGTGTGTATTTGGAGCCGTTAACCTTTAGGTGTCGGAGTTGATTTTTTTTTACTCTGTGATCAAATGCTCATTATTCATCAGAGAGAGTTTCCTAACTGACCTGCGCCTGCGATCCAACAGGTGCAAATATAAATATGAATGAATGAATGAATGAATGAATGAATGAATGAAAGATTTCTACGTTCCGCATCCTCTTCAGCCCACCACTTATTAATAGGTTCATTTTGCTTCACTTTGCTGATGTATTGTTCCATATCAACACTTTTATTTTGAAAATCTGTGAAATACAAATACTGTCACAAATATTTCTGAATATTACGCTATCATGACGGAATATCGCGATATAATTTGAAGTTCCTGCGGCCCAACCTTGACTGAACAGCTTTGCTTTCCCCCGGCTTCCTGCATATAGGAAACCCCCCAAAACGACATTAAATGCTGTAGTAGATCTGCCGAGTGTGAATTACAACGTATACAATCAAAAAAAACGGAGACAGAATGAAGAACACCGAAGCGACGAAGGAAGGAAAACAAGGCCAAACAAACAAGAAGAGGAAGACGCTTCACGGCTCCACAAACGCCGTCTCTACGCGGATAAAACACGGACACCATGTCAAAAACATGACAAGACGCCGTGTGATTCTGATGAAATATTCTGTACACGGGTAACTTTTACCAGTTTAAATTACACACACACACACACACACACACACACACACACACACGTTTGTGTCTGAAACTGCTGAGCTCTTCGTCCTCGTCTTGATCCTCTGTTTCCTCTGTGGTCTTAATAATCATCATTTCAGACACAGCCATGAATCTACTGTTGAATCTGACGGTGTGTTTGTGTACACGTGTGTGTGTGTGTGTGTGTGTGTGTGTGTGTGTGTGTCGAGCAGCAGGACGGCAGTCTAAGTAGCCCAGGGATAAAGTGTGTGAGAGGAGATAAGGACAACACACATGAGCACTCACTGTTGGATAGCACACATTGTTATGTTACCTTTAAACAGAGTCTCACACACACACACACACACACACACACAGAGATCCCTTCTGCACACTATGGAATTTGGCACAGCACACACACAATACACACTTTCAACTTTCAATTAAATTATCTTCAAACACTTGCATGAGAACACACACTCACACACACACACACACACACAGGTTTGTGTATCTATTCTTCTCAGGACTCTGCACTGACTTCCATTCGTTTGAACAGACTAAACAAAGACTGCTCACTAACCTTAACCATAACCGGTTAATATCTAACCTTCAAGTTAACCCAACCCCCATCTCAATCTTAGTCCAAAATGTAACCAGTTCTTCCGAAATGAGGGTCTGCCTCACTCGGACCAGGTTTTGGTCTCCATGGAGTCCAAAAACACGTGTTTAAGCCAGAAAAAGTCTTAAAGAGGGAAAAACAAAGATTTTTGAGCTTCACACTCAAACACGATGAATGAACAGTAGAACATACGAGGAAACCAATAACCAATGCTTCAATGATAAAAGATAATTCATGTTATGTGAAAGACAAGTGGAGTAAGGAGTTACGGCTCAAAGTAAGTCAGGAAGTTTATGTTACGAACATCTCATCCAGTTCTTCAAATGTAGGCTGTGGCTTTAATCAGTCTAACTTTACTTTAAGTTCAAAAATCACGGCATAGCGAGCGACGTTTACTGTTCTTAATACTGACGATGACGGCAAGAAAAAAAAAAGTCTCAGGAAAGTCACATGATCTGCATCTTCTCTCCGTTTCAAAATGATCCAAATCCATACACAAGTTCACTTAAGTTTACTTCTGACAGAAAAAAGAAAGTAACTCCACTGTAATAACGGATGAAGCTGTAATTTCTTTTTTCCCTGCTCAGTCGCCCCCTGCACTGTACACTGTTTCTGTTTGGAGAGGAAATTAATAAGATACTATCTGAGGCAATGTAGTGCAGCAGTTTCCTGCCAATTAAAGCAGCGCGCAATGAGATAACCATGAAAAAGAAGGAGAGAAAAAAATATTGTTTCAATTTGTGTGCTCTGTTTCCATCTGATTAAAGTGCTATATATCTGTTTACATCTTAATACTGGATTTATATTCCACTTCACTGTGGCTGCGGAGTTGTTTGTTTTCTTCTCTTCACGTGAAAATGAGCCTCATATTTCCAACATCTCTTGGAAGTCAACGACACCAAACCTCATTGAGAAAATCGGCGTTTTTAGCTCACGGCGACGCAGGAGCCGCTGGTTCACTGCTGCCGTGTTTGGCCGGTTTTTATCAGCTGTTTGAACCCAAATGAAGGATTTTCACAGACGTCACAAGGACGTCATGTTTGGAGTCGTTCACGGAGCCAGCCGTGGATCAACTGCTGCTGCGAGCTCTGACGTAAAATCGCTCATTTTCTTCATGGGATTTGGTGCAGGGAGACAAATATCAGAAACGTCGGTATGAAGGCAAGTGAAACCCGAGCGTATGAGCTCAAATTTCTTCAGACTGACGCAGATGGAGATTCTAACTGAAGTGGCTAAAGTCTGGTTCTGCTTCAGTCGCCATTTTATCTGTGAAATCAAGCACCTGTGTCCCGGGAAACGGAAACGACAGCACGTTTTCCAGCCTGAGGGAGCGTTTGTGTGTATACAGCGGCAGAGCAGGGCCAAGTGTTTAAGCCACATGGTGTCAAACTGGCGGCCAGCGGGCCACATGTGAGCCCCCAAATCGATGACATGCAGCCCACACCTTAATATTTAAGCCACAATACGATATTATCACAATATTTAAGTCACGTATGAAATATCACGATATTAAAGTCACGGTACGATATTATCACAATATTTAAGTCACGTATGAAATATCACGATTTTTAAGTCACAATATGATATTATCACAATATTTAAGTCACGTATGAAATATCACGATATTTAAGTCACAGTACGATATTTAAGTCACAGTACGATATTTAAGTCACAGTACAATATTATCACAATATGTAAGTCACGTACGAAATATCACGATATTAAAGTCACGGTACGATATGATCACAATATTTAAGTAACCTACGAAATATCACAATATTTAAGTCACGGTACGATATTTAAGTCACAGTACGATATTTAAGTCACAGTACAATATTATCACGATATTTAAGTCACGTATGAAATATCACGATTTTTAAGTCACGGTACGATATTATCACAATATTTAAGTCACGTATGAAATATCACGATTTTTAAGTCACAGTACGATATTATCAAAATATTTAAGTCACGTATGAAATATCACGATATTTTAGTCACGGTACGATATTTAAGTCACAGTACGATACTTAAGTCGCAGTACAATATTATCACGATATTTAAGTCACGGTACGATATTATCACAATATTTAAGTCACGTATGAAATATCACGATTTTTAAGTCACAGTACGATATTATCAAAATATTTAAGTCACGTATGAAATATCACAATATTTAAGTCACGGTACAATATTTAAGTCACAGTACGATACTTAAGTCACAGTACAATATTATCACGATATTTAAGTCACGGTACGATATTATCACAATATGTAAGTCACGTACGAAATATCACAATATTAAAGTCACGGTACGATATTATCACAATATTTAAGTCACATACAAAATATCACAATATTTAAGTCACAGTACAATATTATCAGGATATTTAAGTCACGGTACGATATTATAACAATATTTAAGTCACGGTACAATATTACCACGATATTTAAGACACGGTACAATATTACCACGATATTTAAGTCATGGTACAATATGATTTTAAAGAAAGCTGTGAAACTTTTTTGAAGACACTGTTGCTGTTGCACAAATCACTTCCTGTGTGCGGTAAAGTAACGTTGCCGGGGCAACACGTGATCCAAACCCCGACATGACAACAAACACAGATTAGATGCCTTGTCAGCGTTGGTCGCAGAAACACTACAGCTCTAAGTGTGTGTTATGTATAATTAGTGTCTTCACGTATCATCAGACCTGTGACTACAGTAAAACTAACGGTGGCAGCCTCGACACCATCGCCAGCTTCTTCATTACACGCTTTTACAGATCAATACAGACAGCTGCGGCTAAACACATTAAGCTTGGTGTTTGGTGCAGATAAAATCGCAGCATTGTGTGTGCGTGTGTGCGTGAGCAGACAGAGACATCTCCCTGTCTGCTCATTGTTTTGCCCGTGACAACACCTTTTGTACGCTTTGGCGTCAGACGCGGCTCGCTCTATAAAAGGGTCAGGCAGGAGGCGGGAGAAGGAGAGGTAGATTAAGGTCAGAATGATTTCCACAGCCGGCGAGAAAAGAGAATATGAAGACAATCATGACTGCGCGGAGAGGAGTGAACTGCAGCGCGTAAGAAACAAGATAATCACTGTGAGGCCTTGGTTGGAGAATAGAGAGCCTTTATATATACTATACATATATCTATATATATATATATATAGATATATATATATATACACATATGTGTGTGTACATATATATATATATATATATATATATATAAATATAAAGATATGGTAATATAATCACAGCAGCTTATGTCGGACAGTTTTTCTGAGTTCCTGAACATAAAAGACTGAACATTTTTCTTTATGCTTTTTAATGAAGTCAATGTTTCTGTAAAAACACAAAATGCAGTTTATTCTGCAGCTTTAAATGTTTTTTTTTTGGTTTTTTTTCAAGGTGCAGAGAATCGGAAATGTGTTATCATAAGATAATTTCACAGCATAACCCCGGGAATTCTTACCTAAGACGCCGCATGGTTCACTTCACACTGAGGTAAAATCGCCATGGCAACTGTGTTATCACAAACTTAAAAGTTCCTGTTCCGGTGATGTTAATAATAACAAGAAGAAGAAGAAGAACTTAGGAAAGGAACTCAAAGGAAACGCGCGGGCGGCAGAATCGCAGGTCTCACTTCGGTGCAAAGGTAAATGAACGCGTTATTAATAAAGATAAAACAGCAAGCAGCTGACGCCGCTGAACCACTGACATGTCACATGTCGTCCCGGCGTGATGGCGTGATGCAGGTGTGGCGTGGAGTCATAATCATCACCCACACAGACACAGACAGGTGTGAGAAACCACAGCAGAGATGGGGTCACTGCCTTTCTCTTCTTTTATAGAATCAGCACAAACAACACGCTCACACAGATGGGGAGGTTTTTTCTCTCATCATGACTTTGTGTGAACACTGTTTTAAAGTCATAGTGCATGTTTTTTTTCTGAGTGATATTGACACGAGGTCACCTGTGATATGGTTACACAACATGGTTGCCTGCATGGACACATACACGATGCACATACACAATGAAATCAGATCTAAAAGAGTCTGTGATATCCTGTGAAATATATATATATTTTTTGCTTGGAAAGTAGAAGTTTGAATGTACTGCAGCTCACTCTCACTCTCCCGCACCAAAGCCCACTCATAAAATCTGCGTTTTTAGCGGGCGTGGACACAGGAGCTGCTGGTCGACTGCTGCCTCGTCTGGGACATCTGTGTCACTGAGGTTCATCTAAGCAACGGTTTCCAAACACCAGAGACACAGAATCACACATTTGGACATTGTAAGAGAAGCAGAAATGGACGAACAACTCCTGCGTGCTGTGATGTAAAATTGGTGATTTTCTCAATGGACTTTGGTGCAGCGAGCGAAAAGTGACACAAAGTGACAAAATGAGTTTGTCTCCAGCCAGAAAATGGCAAGGCACTTTATTTTAACCCCCACGGAGGTGACATGAGCCAAACTGTCCAATAATGTTTGATTTATTCTAAATGACCTGACTTTTTTCACAGACACTGACCCACTGACACAATTCTTTGAAGCCTCATTCAGTCATATTCTACGCATTATCATGGCTCGCATGAGCCACGTCAAACTAATAATACAGCGTAATGCAGATTTCTTGCTCCTTTAATAAATAACATGGCTCCAACACATGCGTGATGTTTTATTACGCGAGTCTTCTGTGGTTGAATATATATTTAAAATGGGCAGAACACGCGCACACGACTGAATAATCACAGAAATATGGCAGGGATGAATGATTTCAAGTGTGTCAAAAATGCTAATGCATATATATATATATATATATATATATAACTTATAACTTCCTTTAAGTTGGAACGTTCTTTTTTTGAACAGACAGTGATTTTCCGTTAGAGATAAATCTCAGTTGTGTCCATAGTAACCACTCACTCCATCCCTCTGTCAGCTTGTTGACTCTTTGTCATTTTTTTTTTCTTTGTTTGGAAACTGGATGGAGTTGATGAAATTGCTGAGGTAACAGCACAGGACGAGATTATCAGCTTCTGCTGAGAAGAAGAAGAAGCAGAGGAGGAGGATGAGGAAGAGGAGGAGGAGGACGGTGTTACAGCGAGAACGTGCTTTCGCTTTAATTGCGTTGTCGTCAAACTTTACGACGCAGCAGCTCTGTTTTAACTCTGCGGGACACAAACTGGGTTTCACTGCTCACTTCCACGCTTCATTAGTTGCGTAACACATGTAAACATGTACAGAATAGTTGTTTTCGTTGGCTGTGAGCTTGTGTTTTCAAAAACTGACATGACACCGTGCAAATCACGAACCTTGAGGCGTCAAAACCAGAAGAAGAAGAAGAAGAAGAAAAAAAAAACACACACTCTGTGTCCAAAATATATTGTTTCTGGCACGAGACGCAGCGAGCGGCGCGAGTATAGATCAGACTTAAGGCCTGCTGCACTTCAGCACCAAGGACAACACCGCGGATTCGTCGATACACAAGACATCGACAGCGCTTCTGAAATTTCAGAGCCACGGTCAGGCCCACGGACTCTAACGTGGAGGGATCGATGCGCGAGGCATACTTAACCACACAATCCATCCACAGGACGCCTGCACCGGGGAGGTCACAGAGGGAGAGATGGAATTTCCACCTCACCTCCCACTGAGTGTAAACACAACAGATGCAGACGTATTCGTTTCACGAGAGTGTGCACTTTTGTCTCCAGATGTCACGCGCTGTTTTCCTCTTGTTGCTTTTAATTACTCCATAAATCCATGAATCTTAAACTGTAGGAACAGAACCACGGAGACATGGATGGACTCCGATGATTTTTAGGATTCAAATGTCTCACAGATGTTCAGACCTGGTATAAAGATCTGTCCTAACATTGACGTATTGCTCCAAATGTACGTTCCTAAGCTGCATTCTCACAGTCTGTCCTCAGACATGAGACCTGTGCTCACACAACCTCCACAAAATCTCCACCGACGCATGGCACAACACCTGTGCATCTGAAGGACAAGAGAAACTCTTTCAAGGAAGCCAACGTTGGTATTTTGGACAGAGAAGACTGTCGGTGTGAGGACGCCATCTCAAGCCATGTCCATTCAGAGTGACCTTCCTTGCACAGATGAGGTGATTTAAGAGAAATAAATTGTCAGTGACCCAAAAAAACCCGGGGACTTCTTCACCAAGGTCAGAACTGAAGAAGTCTTTTGGGTAAGAAGCGAAACGTCTTCAAGAACCTAACAGACGTCCATGTTTGGACCCTGGTGAATGTCAGTGCCAGGTCTGCGTATAAAGTCAATATTTTGGAATTATGTTCTAGATTCAGAAAAGTTTCATATTTAAAGTAGGGGTGGTGACATCTGGTTAGGACGCCTCCCTGGTGAGGTGTTTTCCGGGGACGTCCCATTAGGTGAGGAAGACCCAGGACACACTGGAGAGGCTTTGTGACTTAGGAGAGAAAGAGAGAGAGAGATGAAAGAAAGTAGAGATGCAGGGCAGGAGACGAGGTCTCGTAAAAACAAAGATGTCAAACTCAAACACATGCCAGCTGCTCTGACGTGTGTGTGTGTGTGTGTGTGTGTGCAATCACGCTCACGCTGTTATGAGCTCATTACAAGAACTGATCTGAAAAGATTGTGGATGATGACAGAGATGATGGTAATGATGATGATGATGATGATAATGATGATGATACCGCGATGATCACAACTACGAGATCTGCCAATCTGTGTGTGGATTCACACGATGCAGTGCAACTGTCAAAGGTGAAGAGACGTGGACGGACTAACTTCGTCCTCTCGTCTATTACACATTTATTACACTTTTTTTTTCTTTTATTCCACGACAGTTTCTCTTCTTCTCTGAGCTGAACTCTCGTCTCACCTGTGAACGACTTCTCCCTCTGACACCTTTGACAAGTTCCAATCATGAATTCATTCTCGTTTTCTAACATCGGACAAGAATTAAGCCTCTTTTTTTCTGTGCCTGGATATTATGTTTGTTACTGCTCTCCTCTGATTGGCACTTATTTTTAACCCTAACTTGTAGTCTGTTCATCTACGTGTAGCCATGAGCCCAACATTAACAACAATCGTCAAGATTTATTATTTATTATTTAACGGGTAAACTCTTGTTTAATGTTACAGCAGCGTGAGTAGTGCGATGTTGCTGACATAAAAAGTTGTATTTTTGTACGGATTATGTTATGTTTTGATTTTTCTTTATTTTTCAAAGCCTTAGTTACAGTATCATATCTCACTGTCCCTCACTGACGTCTGTGTGTTTGTTGCTTTGTATCGTTAAAGTGTCAAATGTCAACGTTTACTGTCTTTTGTATAATTGTTGCCGTTGTTTGCTGCAAATCAATAACTTTGTCTGAACCTGAACCACCATCAGATTTGTTTAATTAACTCATGTTTGGTTCAAAGTCAGGTCTTTCTAGTGTAATAGCATCTAAAATTATAATCATTTTAATCATTTAGTTTTGTGAGAATTTGTCACATTCATTAATAAAAAAAAAAGTTCCTTCCATCTGACAAAATATAACTGCTTCATGATAAGAATTAATTGAAAAAGTTGTTGCAACAAAACAAACGTTCTGTCTCTCCAGTGGCCATGTAATATTCAGTATTTTCAGTTAAAAAAAAGAAGGTTTTAGTGTCAGAGCAACATTTATCAAGTTTCTAGGAACAAAAATGTGTCATTTGTAATAATTACACAATTAAAAGATGGCTAATTGTGTTGACTGATTAATCCTTCTACCTTTAATACACAACGTAACATATTCTAGATCAATGTGTCATCTTTATAACTTCATTAAAGACAAATTATCTTCCAGAAACCTCAAAGTAATAAAGTAGAAAGTAAACAGAAAGCCTGAAGTTTCACAGTGACAAAATGAGGTTTGACTAAACTCACTCACGCTGCTTTATGTCACTCCTGTGTAAATATTGGTTTTCCCTCTGTCATTATAACTGGGCATAAAAAGCCGTAGACTCAGCTTGAAGCCACCAGGTGAGATTATTGACCTGTGAAAAGCTGCCAGTCGATAGCAAACAAACAGCAGAGGCTCACAGGCTGGAGGGCTGAGATTAGATTGAAACCTAACAAGTGACTTTCTTGTTGCCGACATGTCCAACTCTGCCCGGACTTGGGATTTAGACAAAAAGTGTGTGTGTGTGTGAGGAAGGAGACATGAGATGGAGGAGATAATGACGGTCTCTGAAGGTTTCAAATCTCCCAGGACGGCAGAAGGACAAACAGATAGATGAGGGAAACTGACAGGTGAGTATAACAACCTCGCCAACATGTCAAGCCTCTGCTTGTTTTCTCTCGCAGGATTCAGATGGAAGCAGACGTCGAGCGAGAGAAGCTGAACGAGAGAGAGAGAGACGCTGCATGACAAGAATCATATCCAAACTGAACGTGAAAATTAAAAATCAAGTGTAGGAAATCTGCATTTTTCCACACGTCATATTCTGTCATATAAGAGCTAAACGGACTATTTCTGTGCGTCTGAAAAGGCGACAGATACTAGTACTAATGCCAGGATCACACTACGTGATATTTTTGTGACTCCTCTGTTAAATGTTGAGATTTTAGACATTTCCCTGGTAGTTGTTGTAGATGAACCCACATTTTTAGGTCTTTTTAACTCATCTACAGTTCGGCTTTGATTCTTGTGTCGGACGTCACTCACTGTGATGGTGCTCTGACCAACCAGTGGCCGGCAGTCTGGCGACGTCATGCATAGTATCGCCTCAGGTCGCTTGGAACCTCACCAGAGCAGGTACTAAAAAAACAAGTGGAAGCGTAAAATAAACGTGCCGTGCCGAGGCGAGGCGAGTCGAGCTAGTGGAAACGTGCCGTTTGTAAGGAGGTTAAGTCGTCCTGGATGTCAACACGGAGGAGGACACACGAGGAAAGCAGCAGGAAAAGATATTTCAGTCCTTGTGAGTGGATCTACCTGGTAAACAAGCGCAGAATCTCACAAAGAGAAAAGAGATTGATTGTCAACCAAAAAAGTCTAAGGTCACAAAAGAGTGTTTTATTTTTTCAGGGACGACTTTGTACTCACTTGCATTCACAGAGTGGTTCAAAATCTGATCAAGGACTTCTGCGTTCTGTGGTTTTTTTTTAGTGTTTGTTATTTAGTTTCCCCTCGCGCTCTCAGAATCCTCTAAATACCGCTGGACAGACGTCCACGTGGGCGCTCCTTTGTCGTTTCTCCTCCGTTTATCCGCTCGACCATTAAGTCCGGATTGCAGTTAGAGAGTCTTACACGCTTCTCTGTGCTTCCATTAGAGCAGTCACCCACCCGATAAAACCCCGCCGTAAAATCTGTGTCTGTGTCTGACCTTCTAATTTAATTAAATGCAATCTACAGAAAATAGGATTTACACAAAAGAAACAAAATAAAAATGAATACAGCCGCTAGGACAAGAGAAGATATTTAGTCACTAAGCTCTTACAAGGTTTAGCGCGTGGACACTGAGAGGACACATTCAAAGTCGTTGTCCACGCTGATCGTAACCAAGGACTACTTTCACTTTAAAGGGATAGTTCAGTTTCATTTAAAGTGAGGTTGTATTTGGTCCTGTCACAGTTTTAAGGCTAACCTAATAAAATAAAATCTCTTAAGATTATGTTCACCTCTTCATCACATTGTTAGAAAGACTCTGGAAATCTGTGTGTGTGTCTCTTTATAAATAAACGGCTCACTGTGTTTTCAGTGTTTGAAATATTCAGCTGATCTACACAGTCTCACCACACGAGGCAGCAGTTGTCCAGCTGTGAGGTCAAAACGCTGGTTTTCTCTATGGAGTTTGTTGCAGGTGAGTGAGCGGTTTACAAACTGTCATTTTCTCGTCGGAAAAGTCTGTATAACAGTATGTTCTGGAGCTACCATAGACTTTACTTTACATAATTTGCATAGGTTCTACTTTGGTTATTCTTTTGTTTAGTGGTTACTGGAAGCCATGCTGTCAAAAAACCCTTTTTCTAATTACAGGTATAATTGTTGTCTACTGAAAACACGGATACTGCTCCATAAAACCAGCTCCTAGTTTGGGATCAGGAAGCAGAAACCTTCTCTAAATTCACTGTTAAACTAAAAAGGATTTCAAAACTTCCCGGGTTGTTACAACTTTATCTTGTGAGTCTACAAGTTCCATATTATTTCACGGAAGTGAAATTATCTGCGGTGCTACGGGTCACCATGTTTGTAGAAGCTAAAGGTCGCTGAAGGTGAAGCTTATAAATAACTTTCCACAGACACATTGAGTTTGCTGTCCACCCTCTGCTTCCTCTCTCTGGCCTTTTCTGCGGCTCTCAAACCATAGGAGGTCCACATATGCAGGTCCATTTATGACCCAGCTGTCAATAATCTGCATTATGGGAGCATAAAGTAACCAACGTAGACCATACATCTCCTCACAGCCGGACCTGAGCAGCATTTACTGTGTGACACGCCAGACGAAAACAGAGCGTTTACACCTACACACGAGACGCTGCGTTCAATATGAAGACGGAGCGAGAGCGAGAGGCGAGAGAGACAGCCGGCAAATTACAGTCTGGGTGAGTTCAGGTGGTTTATTAATATGGATTTTTGTAGGTCACACGGTCTGGGTTTAATCTCGTCGGGGCTGCGGTGAAGTGCAGGAGTTCAAAAGTGCTGACCCATCAATCGGGGAGCACTATCGATGACGTGACTTTTTGTTTATGGTCATTTAGCAGAAGATTAGCGTCCCTCAGACGTTTAATAGCACCAAAGGAGAGTGCACTGTGCTCAAGTTGAAGCAGAACTTTGGAAGTCCACGGAGCTTCCCCTTACAGTTTCAGAGTACATCCTTTTAGGACACCACCGTAAACTTCCACCCATCGTCTGCCTCTCCTCACCCCTCCCTGCTCGACATCCACTTTTCACGCTTCTGTTTTTCAGTTCTCGCCATTGATGATAAAAGCCGGCCCGATGCTTCCTCGTGTGTGACCCCTCGCTCAGTCTGACAGTCATTTCCTCTTCCTCACTTCCTAAAATAACAATATCGATCAATATTGATCTTATAGCCAGTACCTGGCGAGGGTGTGTGTGTAGCGCTGTTTAGCTGATTCTGGATCTGAGGACACCCGGTTGGCGGCCCTGATCTTTTGAGGCTAGTGTTTAGCTAACAGATAGTAGGGGGCAGTGGAGAGACAGCCCCCCAATCTCTTCACAACAAGACATTTAACCCTCACAATGACTTTGAAGCTGTTACATTAGATCGTCCGGAACGCAGAGGCACGCCTTAAAGGGCACATGTCACCCCTCTGTTCATTGAGCTCCACTGGCTACTGTTAGCCGCCCGCATCAAATTCAAATCACTGATGCTAGCCAACAAAAGGATCTGCTCCCACCTCCTTAAATGCTCTGCTAAAGGCTCATGTTACCCCTCGACATCTCCATTCATCCAAGGATTGTCGTCTGGCGGTGCCAACACCCCGCACAAGACAATCCAGACTCCTTTCATGCTTCCAATTCTATGCTGATGATACTCAGCTCTATCTCAGCACATCTCCATCCACTCAGCTCCCTCCACAATCTCTTATCAACTGTTTACAGGAAATAAAATCTTGGTTGACCTCTAACCTGCTCCAACTAAAGAGCCGGAAGGCAGGCAGAGGTCGGTCCAAAGTCTCTCCTCAACAAGGTGGGAGATCTGGTCTTCTCTGTCGATGACATCACCACATCCAATCTGTCACAAAATCTGCATTTTTCCACCATAAAAATATCTCCCGACTCCGGCCATCGCTCACTGATTCTGTGCCTGAAACCCTCATCCATTCCTTCATTACATCACGCCTGGACTACTGTAATGCTGTCCCTGTTTGGGGTCCCGAAGAAAACCCTGGATAGGCTCCAACGTGTCCAGAACTCTGCTGCTAGAGTTCTCACTCGGACCAAACCTTGGCAACACATCACCTCCACGCTGAAACAACTGCACTGGCTCCCCGTTAAGTTCCGGATCACCTTCAAGCTTCTCCTCCTTTGCTACAAGTCTCTCCATTCACTTGCTCCACATTATCTCTCCGACCACCTCCATGTGCACCGTCCCTCCCGGAACCTGCGGTGTGAAGTCTGCATGTTCTCCCTGTACCGTTTGTATGTACATAGGTTTTCTCCAGATACTTCTACGTCCTCCCACAGTCCAAAGACAAGCAGAAACAGGGGATTTGGTTCACTGGACTCTCTCAATGGACACTAAATTGACCGTGTGCCTCTCGCCCGGTGTCAGCTGGGATTGGCTGTGGAGGATACAGCCGTAGAAAATGGATGGATGGATGAAGAGTATTGTCCCCAAATCCGCCTTCTCCCCAGAGACTTGATGTTGCCTAATAGTTTGAGAACCCAATCCGACATTAAATTAAACATCTTCTCTTCACTTTTTCACAACATAAACCTAAACAGAATGAATTGAGTAAAGCCAGAATCAGA
This sequence comes from Solea solea, assembly GCF_958295425.1. Classification (NCBI taxonomy): domain Eukaryota; kingdom Metazoa; phylum Chordata; class Actinopteri; order Pleuronectiformes; family Soleidae; genus Solea; species Solea solea. Next base: position 27,599,479 of record NC_081143.1, read on the forward strand.
CCAAGAAAATAATGAATAACAAATAATGAGAATGTTTGTTGTTAGTTGTTAAGAAGAAAGTCAGTGTGGACACAAAACAAGATTTCCAAACCATTATGATCATAAAACTCTTTTGTTTATCCTCCGTTTCTTTTATAATTACAACAAGACTGTTTGTCAAGACTGTTTTTTTTATTCATTTTTCTTAAAGGAAACTCTGGGGAAAGAGTCAGGAATAACAAAAGAGACAGTGTTAAATATTTAAAAACTACTGCATATGCATGTGAAATAAAATGTTATAATTGCTCTAATTTACTTAAACAGCAAGAAAAGTCAGAGGGATTTATTTATATACGAGTCGTCACACACAAAAAAATCTTTTAACCGACAAATCTGTCATTTTTCATATGTTAGGTTCAGCATAAGACGCGGCAATATTTGCTCATTTGCACAATATTTCTTTTGTGAACTGGCTTTGTTGATATAATTTATGTAAATCGTTGTAAATTAATTTCCCTGCACAAGACACAGTTCAACAAAAACAAAAAACTCCACTGATGCATTAGAAAAAAAAACAGGGATGTGAGGAAAAGCAAGTCTGCTGAGAGCTGGGAGCCGTGGTTCATTTTGAAAAATATGCTACTGTTGTTTTGGCAGAATTTTTAATCTTTCATGTGTGAAACAAATCAGTGGATCGTAAAAACGTCGAATGCCTCGAGACACTTTTAAAAAATGCAGGACACAAAAAATAAAGCCGTTCAGAGCATTTGAGACGGACGCGTTTGTCAGACTCGTCATATCTGCCTACAGCTTTACTCAAACTGTTATTTTATTCAGCTTTTCCACGACAAATACATGCGCAGTAAAGAGGAAATATTACTGGAAATGACACATTTGGTGGAAACGCCTGTGATGTTTCATGACGTGAGGCTCACGCGTTGAATATTTCACACACTTTTAGTTCCTTGTGTGAGTCGGAGACGGAGGAAAAGAGGGAAAGTCAAAGGTCATGAAGGAAAAAAAGAAGGAACGATAGAAGGCGGGGAGGTCAGGACGCTACGGTGGCCCGGACACTTACCAACAGAGGTGGAAAGAGTACTGAAATATTCTACTCAAGTAAAAGTAAAAGTACTGGTCTAAAAATGTTTAAAACTTACTCACTTTTTTAACAAGTTTCTTTCTTCATGACAAACCTTTAGAAATTAAAGTGCTGCCAAAATAAGACATGGAAACACGTAATGTATCAGTCAACATTAGCGCCAATTCACCTGTCCTCAGCATTCACCTGTCCTCATCATTCATCTGTCCTCAGCATTCACCTGTCCTGTCCTCAGCATTCACCTGTCCACCTGTCCTCAGCAGTCACCTGTCCTGTCCTCAGCATTCACCTGTTCACCTGTCCTGTCCTCAGCATTCACCTGTCCACCTGTCCTCAGCAGTCACCTGTCCTGTCCTCAGCATTCACCTGTTCACCTGTCCTGTTCTCAGCATTCACCTGTCCACCTGTCCTCAGCATTCACCTGTCCTGTCCTCAGCATTCACCTGTCCACCTGTCCTCATCATTCACCTGTCTTTACTCAGTAATGGATGTGATATAATCAGTAACTTCAGTAAAAAAGTGAAATTACAAATTGTATAAATTACTTCAACGAGTACAAGTACACAAAAAAGCTTCTCAGTTACAGTAACCAGGTAAATGTAATTCTTTACTTTCCACCTCTGCTTACAAAGTAAGCAGGAAGTAAGGGAATGACTAACAGTCGACCAAAGAAAGTCCTCAGTCAGGGGGCGGTCCTAGAATGAGACCTGATTCATGGAACATAACCTGAGGAGGCGGTCCCTGACGTATTCAGTTATCTACAGTGTGGTTTTTCAGATCTGAAGACACATTCAGGCTAAGGTGGGAGAGTTCAGACTCGTTTGTGCCATCTGCACGAGATCCAATCCTTCAGGATCAGGTCTGAACAGTGTCTAAGTGCACGGATCCAAACCTTCACTCTTGACCCTTGATGTCACGCAGATATTGACACTTCCATGTGTGGTGGAGCTATAATTCCCTCTAGATATGAATACAGATCCCTGATTATTATTTATGATTATGTTTTGCTCTTGGCCAAAAGCAGCTTCTCTCACTTCACCACAAAGAGAAGCGTTTCCGAGCCAAACTCCCATGATGAAGGACGACTTCCCTCCTCTTCAAAAGTCTTAAACTCTCGCTCCTCCTCGCCCACACATTTACAGGTCGCTGTGATCCGCTCCGGCAAAATCTTCCGCATGACTTCCAGTTTTTGTGTTGGAGCCGCTTCCTTCCTGTCACTTTCACAGAGAGACAGACGACGACGACGACTTGCAGTTTAATTTTAGAGGCACTTCAGCAGCTGCCATTATGACACTGTCAATTACGGCTTGCACACAGAGCGCTCGCTGGTGTTGCTCGGGAGAGGAAAACGATTCTGCGTCTCACACACACACATTTATACCTCCTCGGTTGGTTTGAGCAGTACATGTGTAATGCATCATGGTCGCATTTATATTCCGACATCTCACATCAGGTTCATTTCTCAATTTGTTCATGATACACTAAGAGACTGAGGCTGTAAACGCAATATACTTTATCATACACACAATTACACACACAGCTAATATTTGGCATTCAATCAGTTTGACGTTTTTGTATCTTCATAAAAATCGAAATAAATTGCTAAACAAACATTTAATTCCAGTACAACTAAACCTAATCAACAAGATTTCAATTTAAAATGGGATGAAACCGTGTTCAGGATGTTCAGTGATATGTGACCAATGTAGTTTGGAACAGTTTTGTTCAATTTAGGCACAAGAAGTATTACAAGTTTACAGGTTTGAGTGAAAAGTGTTTTGTGTTTTTTGGATCAAAATAACTTTATAAATATGAATTCAAAATCATAAAATGTGACTATAGGAGTGACCGTACCTCGATAAACTTAATCTGTACACGCAGTTCAGAAACATATTCTGTGAAATGGTCATATAGACATTTGCAAACCCTGCTATTTTGATAAGATTTAAAGTTGAAATAATAAAAAATGAACACACAGCTGTGTTTCGTTTACTTCCTGTGGCGACTCGGGCTCCGTGCAGCGCAGAGAGAACCGTGAACTGCTGCAGCTCACGTCCAAAAACAAACTATCTTTATATCTAACCTGAAACTGAGACCGATTCACTTAATACAAGCTTCACTTGGGTTTCCCTGATGCAGTGTTGCAACATCGCTGATCCTTTTCCCCGATATCCTGTAAATGACCACGAACAAACACTTAGATATGAAACGAAAAGCCAAGACAAACCAATCCAGAGCTGATTATCATCACAAATCTGCGTGCTACATTAGAGAACGTATCAAGTTCCTTAAAGCCGCGTTTCAACCGAGTGGAACGGTTGGGTTTAGTACAGTTTTTGCATTTCCATTAGGAAAAGTACCAAAATAACCAGCCCAGCTGTTCCGGTCTTTGGCATCTTCCCCTCAGGTATCAGAGAAAATGCTACGGTCAGGGTGGAGCGAGACCGGCTCCACCCATGACAGAAAATACGTCCGTCTCCAACCCCCAAAGTCTGTTCTTATACAAAGCCCTGACGTCTTGTGTAAGACGTACAAAAGAGGAATAAACTACACAGAAGGAGTCAAGGAAAGAACTCCACTAGATAGGAACTGATAAAGGGTGAGAGTGCAGAGGTGGATCCAAGAGCAGAAGGAGATGGTGCAGGGGAGGCGGGTAAAAGGTCAGTGCTAGGACAGAAGATGCTCTTGGAAGAGCTTCCTGTTCTGGTAGCGCTCTGTAGGTCATTCCACCAGCGTGGAACGACACATGAAAAGAGTCTGGACTGTCTTGTGCGGGGCGGTGGCACCACCGGAGTCTTAACATGAGCCTTCAGGGGAGCATTTAAGCATTTAAGAGACAAACAGACGACACCGGTACGACGTCACGCTGCACAGCCACCGGGCACGGCCCACACCCCGCCTACTGTTCCAAACCACCATTCCAAACCAAACCATGCCATTATGGAAAATGGTGAATGCAATAAAAGGTACTTCCATTTTACCGGTAAGTATCACGTAGAGAGGTAATTTGGCCACCTACAGTTGCAGTGAATAGCCTCGCAATCCACTTGAGAAAGCCTTGATTGGACGTCTGGGGTTCATGCGCGTTAGAATAGAAATGCAAATCTGAACCCATTTGTCCCCACTGGCCTCAGAGCTAAAAATGTCCTTTTTTAAAAGTGACAAAAAAGTTGAGCCCTAATGACTCTCAGGACGCGTCTTCAAAGCCTGTTCCTGCAAGTGTCTGTGGCTCTGCGACCCTGTGTGTTCCCAAGCTCCTGATCACAGAGCTTTTCACAGCAGCCGCGGTGACATGTGCAGTGAAGACAGCGGCGGACAAGCCTGTCAGACGAGGATCCTGCGAGTGCTGGGTCTTTAAAAAGACCCCCCGCTGGTTTGCATACAGGACCAGCGAGGGTGACCTCGATTTATCCCCTCAATCAACACTGGAACACCTACAAATGATGCCACTGCTGCAGGTTTTCTTTGACTGTGTGCTGTGGCTTCAGTTGTCTGCATCATTATCAACGTTCACCAGAGATGTTTCATCGGAGAGGGAAAAAGATGTCGAATCAAAAGCTTTCTTATGCGTTCATACGAGGTTTCTGCACAGTAGAAGCGTAGACACTGACACTTCAGAGGAGACTTGAGCTGTCAACTTACTTTCGCTGCGTCAGTTTTAATTAAATGAAGAGACAGTAAGAGGTGGAGATATGAAAATAAAATCAGTGTCTTTCATACTTGGAATATTGCAAACTGCCTATTTCTAAAAAATCACAGCGAGAAAAAGAAGTCGCTGCATCTAAATCAAATGAATGTGTTTCAGTCAAAAAGACCATACATGGGGTTTTTTTGAGTGTGCATCCACTTTGACTGTCAGCGGAGAATCAATCAGTTCTACTCAAACACAACAAGACTTTGACTTCCATCCACATTTTGTAAAATAACCCTAAAAGCGTCCTCGACTCGAAACTCACTGGAAAGTTGTTCATCTGTGTGGAATTTCCTTGTTATGTCTACATTTCCCCCGCGGTCACGCTTTGTTGCCGCTCCGTGTTAAGATGCCTTTGGACGAATGTACGTTTATCTGAGCGTGGAAATGAGTTTCCTTCCTGACATTTAAGCTCTGGGAAACATTTCGAGGAGAGGAGGTTAACGCGGGATAGTGACACTCTGGGGCTTTTCTGAGAATTTCCAACTGTATTCCGGCCACTGCCGGACGGTCCGTCCCTGCACTCGTGAAGCCACAGAAGGTTTGACTGAGACACTTGTCATGAAAGTGAAAAAAGTCTGGAAACTCTGTGGGGAGTCTCTGGCTCTCCATCCTTGTCTTTTGTTTGAGTGGTGCAAGGCCGCGCTCTGTTCGTCATATATTCTCTGGGTGACCGTGTCTCACTCGCTACCACTGGACGCACATGATGTAAGACGAGTGTAATAGTGAAAATAAAGCCTCACACATCCTGCAGACCCCGTGTGAAAGGCAGCACAGAGGATGCACGATATATACGAGTTTAGGTCAATACTACAGACGTGTAGGCTTGTTATCCACACGGAACTGGCGTGATGTGATTTTAAACTGATCTCAAAGCGCCACGCTTTTTACACAACAAACAATGCAATCGACTGTTTTTTTAGATAAAAGAGATCAAATTAATTCAAATTTGGCCCGATATTTTTTGTTTCTCATGTGGCCCCCTGGAGAAATTAATTGCCCGCCCCTGCGTGTAGATTGCAACACAAACTGAACTCCCGAGCTCTTCAGGGAACTACGGTGGCCTCTGCTGACCAGAAAGGATCTTATTTACATTGCGTAACAAACTTTCACTTCCAAACAATTGACAAACTTAACTGAGACCACGGTTTGAGCCTCTTTTCTACAAACACAACACAGTGCAGATGTGAGGCGACACCGGACGCATGTTACTGACCTGACACCACACCTGCACACACCTGCACATGGTGGTGGTTTTTGTGTGTTGTGCAGTCACAGCAGACAGAGAGGTAGAAAGACGACAGAGTGAATGTATAATTTGGCTTCATTCCCTTCATAAGTACATGAATCGTTTCATTCTGTAAGACTGCTGACACGAGCGACCGTGAACGCGTGTTCTTATTTCATTTAAGTACAAGCAGACTGGAGACATGAAGTGAATCCTCTTGGAAAGCACATAGTTATACTGACAGTAAGCTCTTTAAAGCATGTTCTCTTGCACTCTCTCCTCTTACACATTTTTGGAATAACACGTCTGGAACACTAGCATCTCAGGGCTGCACCCAGAGGCCAGCGTGCTTCTCTTTTTTTCCCTTTTTTTTCTTTTTTTTTTATGGCATGAACATGAATTTGAGGCTTTCCAGGAACTGTAGTTTGATTTTCCTTAAAGCAAGTGAAAGAGTCTGAGAGCAAAGTGAGAAAACTGCACTTTTCTCACCAGACAAATTATCTGGAGAGCAAGAAGCAAAGCTGTGATGTCTCTCCAATCAGGAAACTGTCACAAAAAACATGAAACACAGTATTGGAAATGAAAATACTTCCCCCCTGATGGCATACTTTTTTCATTTGTTTTATACAATGAGATGCCATTACTGTGTGAAATGACATAATGTGAAGCTTGGCTGTCCACAGTTTTCACAAGCTGGAGTCAATTTAGCCGCCCGGCTGAAGAAAATGGAATTTAACCCTGAAAGTAACTCTTAAATTAAATTGCTGTCAAAGTTGTCAAAGTGGATTCATCCAGGTCATCAAGTAAGAATATTTCAGCAAACATACTCCACGTGGAAGCTGGAAGAGCAGAGTTGTGCCTGTTTCTCAGTGAAAATGATGCAAGAATGAAACAAGTGATGATAAGCAGATTCTCTGGTGTCATGTCAATCAGCGGGGGGGGGGGGCGGTTCAGTATTTCTGCCATTTTGTGCCCTTGTGTGTTCCCTTAGTCTCCACTTCCTATAGGTCTGTCCTCATTGTGTGCACCTGAGGCTGGTCACTAATTAGGGCTGCAGGAAACATCACTCAGATGGTGTGTAACCAAGGTAACCAAGGTAACCAGGGTTCCATAGGTGCAGGTACTTTAGTAAGAAATGTGCTTTTTCTTCAAACTTAATTTCTGGTTTAATCTCATCGATTAATGTCTTTATTTTTGTGTTTGCTTGCAGACAGATCGTCAATCTTCCTTTATTGTTTGACTAGACATTTCCATTTCACTGTCCTCCTCTTCTTTCTGTCTTTTATAAAACTTCCCCTCGTCCCGACAAACAAACAGCCTCACACATCGATAAGTGAAGTAGGAGAAGAGCGAGTGCTTATTTCAAGCTTGAGCACCAAATACGACAAATACCGTAACAAACGTGGCTGCAGCGACGTTACGCAGCGGTCGACATAAAGCGGAGACAACTGTGCTGATTCAAGTCAATTTCATGCCGTTTATCAGTGATGTAATGAAGCACGAGATTCCCAGTCGTTACCTCGCATTAAACAGCCCGAGCTCTACGACAATCATGTAAACATACAGATTCACAGCAGCGGTGGGCACGCGGGGGTTAGTCGATCGCAAGCGCAGTCAGAGGATTACGTCGTAGTTTGCGTTATGTTGTTTTAACGCAGATACATCACGTGAACTAAAGTTTTTTGTCCACACACCTGGTGTTTTAGAGAAAATCTCAAAACGCCGGCCTCGTGTTTCCGTGCGTTACTTTCGGAAAACGATGACATCATACTCCCAGCTCTCTCTTGCGCTGTCATTCATTGTCTGTGTTTGACAGTTTTACCAACGACTGTCGATGAAAAGTAACTAAAGTTACGATAGATGTCACGAGAGCACGTCCTGAAAAAAGTGTTGAATCGTAAAAATAAAGAGAGGAGAAAACAAATCCACACAATCGGCTGCACTGCACATCCACAGCTCGTCTGTGACTCTTCTGTGTGTGTGTGTGTGTGTGCGCTGCTCTGCTCTGCAGAGTTGTGCATTCTCGTAAAGTATTTCGGATTATGACAGAAAGTCACTAGATTTGTCGCTCGTCTGCGAAGTCGATAAATATTCCCACGGAAACTGCGCTAAACGTAAACAAACACACAATATTTCCCTCTCTTTCCTCGGGCTCAGTTCATTCTGTCTCTGTTATTACTGTATATCTTAATGTTTAGAGCGTCTTCCACTCTGTTTTTCGGTGTAACATTAAAGCACAACTTACGGCGCTGGCGTATGTACGACAGCGCTTTGAGTCGTTTCAGGGGGTTCCGTTTCCTGCCGTCTTTGTGGGCATATCTTTGAATCGTGGCGATGTGGTCTCTGGGCCCCTGATCTCCAATGAAGTCACACTCTTCACTCGTCAGCATATCAAGACATTTTAGACAGTGCTATGCTAATTATGCTAAGACAAAAACATGACATCACCTGCCAAAAGTGAAAAACTTCCTTTCCATGCACAGCTCAGTTGTTATGAGTCTACAAGCACGAGTGGGGGGAATCGATTCATTGACCGGTAGCGAGCTCCATCCCGTGTCCTTCTACCATAAAGTCATCCTTAAAGCTGTATGAAGAGTATACATTCAGTCTCCTTGTCAGTCCATAAATGCAGTCTGGACTTTCTCTGTGATTTTTAAAGCTCCCCTTGAGCGACTGCAGCATGTAACAGTAGCTACTCTTCCTGGGGTTTACACACTGATAGTAGAGGGTGAAACTCAGAGAAACACAATCACAGCTCAGAGCAGGATGGAAACCTCTCTACATCTCCAAGAACAACCTGAAACAGAATGATGTACCATCCAATTCCAGGAGTACACAAACACGATTTCAACATTTTCTGTTAAAACATGTTGTATTATTATTACTCGTGATAATGTATTCCATTCCGACCAACGCTGGACAGGTAGCGGCTCAGTAAACTGCTGTTCTTTGTGTTTACCTGTGTTTCTTCTCTTATTTCTGGGTCACAGCTCGAGGGCAGGAACTGAGGAACATGTGCAGAGCTTCCAGACCAGTATGGGTCCAGGTTTGACGTCTTAAAATCCAATTTTAGTCAAACTGTTACATGTTTCACACACAAACTGGATTTTTTTTTTACTGCTGCTTTGTTCAACGGTTCAAATGGGTATTATGAATAAATTAGATTGGATTGAAAATTTAGATTTTCTGACGGAAGATTCAGGACAAAATTAGCGGACAAGTCACGGATATGACAAACCATGTGAAAATATAAAGGGAAACAAGTAAAGAAATATGAAAAATAATGAGCGAGGAGGAGAGCAGAGGTGTGCGGAAGAGAGGGAGACAGAACTGTGGGAACGGAGAATAGACAGTACATGGTGCGGAGGTGCAGAGCAGTGGGAAGAGGAGCGATAGAGAGATGCCGTTAATTCAGAGTTCAGAGAGATTTTTTAGTTTGACACACACGGCAGGAGGCCTTTGACTGCTGCTGCCTTTGAACTAGCACGCACACGCACTCACGCACACACACACACACACACACACACAGTCGGCCAAGGATAATGTTCACTTCAAGGTAAAACATAAAGATAAAGATGGAGAACAGGACACATTCTCATTTGTGTACTCGTTTCTATGAGCTGTAAACGACACGGTTTAATGGGCGACTCCTGTGATGTGGGACGAAGCTTCTGATTTTCACTAGTTAGCTTTAGTTAAGAGCAAGAAGGGCGTTTCATCCAAGACGCTTAGTCAGTGCTGACTAACCGGTGGAATTAACTAAGTGGTATTTATGCTGCGTTCCGTTTACATCGGAAGTTGGTGAGCCGGAGCTGGGAGTGACGTCGCCAGAGATTTTACTGCGTTCCAGAGAGAAGTCGGAAAATCCAAACGTAATCCCGGTGTAACAGACCAAATTAAGACCTGCCCTGAATAAACCCGGGTATTAACTATACCTGGGGGTAAAGCCAGAGCTAATCAAAACCTCTTTACACAAGAGGGGAATAGTCTGGACTCGGCTGATTAATACTCCGGGGTTACAGCAGCCTAGGCCATAATATACCCGGGGTATAATCTAGCATAGGCCGCTTAAACCTTGGGTTTATTCTGGACTAGGGGTAAACTATGGCCTGTTACACCGGGTTTGCTGTTGTTACGACTGATTTACTGTGAATACGATATAACAGAAGTGCAATCAACGGTGAAAGAAGCTGTGTTTTTTTGTGGTGGCGTGGAATGCGAGAACATTTCTGAGTTGGAAATTCAAATTCAAGGCTACGAGAATTCTGACTACAAAATGGAATGCACCATTAGCCGCCGTGCACTGGAAACCTGTCAGGGTCACCAACCTTTTGGAGACTGAGAGCTACCTGAAGGGTAGGGAATAATATGGAGTGCTAGCATATTAACATTTTATGCAATTCACCATTTAAATGATGAATATTGTGCATTCAATTGTATACACATTAATTCCATTGTTACTCTTAACGATTATCACAGTTTTTATAAACAATAAATATAATATTAAATAGATAGTTTACTTTATTTTCAGGTTGTTTACAGGGGGGTAAACAACCTGCATGTATAGCCTAAAACTCCCCTCCAATTGCACATGCCAAGCACCAGCTCTGTAGAAACATCTACATGACACATGACTGGGTGATTCTGAACTGTCACCCCCCCTCCCCCTCCACTGTTCTGCTTCCCGATTGCCTTTGACATTTATTTAAATGTCCAGTTTCACCATAATTTAATGCACCAATTTGTCCAACTTCAGCAGCAGTAAATAATAAAGACAGTCTTGTACCGACACAATGACGAACCAAAAGTACTTCAATAACCAATCAGAAACCTAAATGAGACTCAAAAAATAAACTAAAGTAAACTTTCACCTCTCATTCAAGAAGTGTCTTCATATATGAAAGTTGGTAAAAGCCAGGAATTTAATCTCTGTTTTAAAAAAAAGTGGTCAGTGTTCTCCACAAATCCATTTTCTACTGATTCAGTAACTTTTGGATAACTACGACCTGGATGAATGAAAATCTGCACAGACGTGTTCATTCAGCATTGTTCCAGTGAATAAAACTGCTGTGGAACAGTCTCCGAGTCCATTCTTGATGCGATGAATATTCATCAGTGAAAGCCCACTCAGGGTTTTTGTCAATCAAAGTATCGGTCAGACTGATTTTCACATATGCTGCTCAGCAGTGAATTCAGCATTAAAGTCTGCAGAGCTGCTGCTGGAAGATAGTGGCAGTTTAACATTCTCCACATGTAAGTTGAGTTTGTTTTCTTGTGTTCACGGCGGCTGGTTTCTTAACCACAACATCACGACTGAGGGTGAGAAATAACAGAGTTCACGTGAGAAAGTCAACACCAGTTTGCAGTATTCATCCGTCTGTCATCAAAAGTATGATCTGTCCATTACTGCAAGGTGTGTCTGTTAATCATGTAACTGTCCGACGAGGCAGGCGAGGGTTTACTCAGGGCACTGGTGTGTGCAGTGGTGATTCTGGAGCTGTTTGACTAACAAATGCAAGAAATATGTCTCGAAATGCGACCGTTATATCACCAAAAGAGCTGCGTCTGCCAAGAAATGCAATATCACTGACCATTCAAACGCACACATACACAAAATACACAAAAGCAGGCGCGAGACGGGATGTTACGGCTGCCTGAGACGGTGAGAAAAAAAATCCAGCCACTTCAGAGACTCAGTGGACTGTCAAAACATCCAGAACACGTTCTTTCCCCCTCCGCTGGCAGACAGACCTCGGTATAAAAACTTCCTCATGTCCACACATGTCGGGGTGTTAGTCTGTTAACTGGAGGACCGGCAAGTAAGACAGTCCAGGTAGAGATGGGGAGAGAGAGAGGGAGAGAGAGAGAGGGAGACGGCCTCAAAGCCACAAGACATAGGATTTCAACCTTCAAATAAATAGTATCCAAGATCATTTCGATGTCACCTCTGTCAGGTCTGCATTGGCACGATGGAACTTTGGGTTTTGGGTTAATGCAAATGAAGTATCTGATTTAGATGAACACATTAACAGAGCAGAAGGTTCCTCGGGATGGGATGGAGTTTGGGTTCACATGAAGAGTGGACGTATGCTTTGAGCTGTCCTTGTATATACTGAGACGTGGCACCTAGACAATGGGAGACAGAGGGGGACCATTTTTGGTCTTCTCTGTCTATCACTAGGAGGCTTCGACTCTGAAGATAGAATACCTACAATGAGCAAATGTGAAGTATAGGATGATGATGTCAGATAACCTTTAAATGTATGCACCTGCTCTTCTGTGGTCAGAAGAGAGATTCGGCAGGAACACGTTCTCCCAAGCTTCTGCAGAGCTTGGTCTGATGCCTGAAGTAACCAAATGAAATCCCTATGTTCGGTATGAGTCCTGTGTCAGAGGGTTTCCTTCTATACCATCAACTCATCACCTATTGTTCGTAAGAAGAAGGAAGCCTGACTAAAATGACACAACAAAAAGAACTACAAAGTTCTACTTTAGTTTCATTTCAGATGCAGTTGTGGCAAACACACACTTAATTCCAAAGCCACCAAAAGACGTTCGAAGTTCCTAGGACATCAAGGGAATATGTCTGTGCTGTTGATGCGAAACAAGCTTGGACATATGTGGATAGAAATGTAACTTGGATGTCCGGCAAGTGGAAATAAACGTGCAAACTCCTCACATGACATTTCTTGCCTTGGTGATTGATGAATTAAACCGGTACCTACGAGTCAAGCCCTCACAAACCTGCCTACAGCGAAATAAGTGTACGTTTGCCACTACACACGTTGACCCACGTATTGAATCAGCCATTCATTGCATATTAGACACGTTGAAATGGCCAAGACGAGCTGCCGACGATAAAAGTGAGCATCAAAAAGGGACCAGAGGTGATTTATGGTCCGTACATACGAGAACGAAACAGTTGTGTATGGCATTGGCTTTTTATTTTGCCCTAAACGGGTATGCATGTGTCGTCATGTGTTTTGTACACAGCACGCATGTTTCTGTGGCGATGTTAAAATTCCGGGTTCTTGGAAAACTTTTTTAAGAATGCAAAGAGAAAACTGGTCATGTTGGGGAGAAGTTCCATGGCACGGCAGTTGGTGACAGTCGGTCAGAGGGGATTTTCATGAACAACCATCTCTCGGGTTTACAGTGAATGGTCTGAAAAGGACAGACAGAACATCCTGTGAGCCGCAGGAGAATGATGGAGATAAAATAAAAGCAAAGCCAACTTAAAGTATGACTCTGGACAGGTGTCAAACCTTTAAGCAGGTGAACGACAGAAGAAGGAGAAGCAGATGACGTCACCCAAAAGCCCAAGTTGTGTAAACCTTGCCAAACTTTATAAGAATAAAAAAATCACTTTCTATTCAAACGAGCATTTCAGTTCCAGTCTGAAGCACTTGTCCTTAGCATATTCTTACTCTGCTCCGCCTCCACACAATCAGCTGACTCTTTCAGGGCCGTCAAAGAATGGAAAGAATATTCCTGGTAATCTGAAAACCTGCAGATTTCTATACTTTGTGAAAATATGCTTTTTAAGTCATCAGCACTGACAGGTTTGCCCTGTTTTTCTAACTCTGGACGGATGTGTTTTCTTGTTTTTGTATTTGTTACCACTTTGGGATGTTTTCTTGAATTGTGGTTAAGTTAAGTTAAGGTTATACATTAACTGGTTGTTGTTAAGGTTAGGGATACGGCTAACCAAATAGATGGAAGTCAATGAGAGTCTTTTATTGTCTGTTCAGCTGACCTGGTATAAGCTCATAGCTAAATCTCTTATGTATGTTCTGGCCCTGATAGAAAATAGAAGTGAGTTTACTTGTATTTACTTGTATTCGTTACCTCTTTAGGACTTCATCTGGCATAAACACTGACCTTGTCAGGACCAGTAGCCCTCATAGGGACCTAAACCAGGTCTGAATGAGGCAGAACTCTCAGAAACACAAACGTTTTTATTTAATTGGCAAAATGTCTGTAAACCACTCTCCCACACCAAAGTCCATAGAGAAAATCAGTGATTTTAGCCTCACAGCACGCACGAGTAGTTGATCCCCTGCTGCCTCCGTCACTTAGTGCAAATGTCTTATTTTGTCAAATTCGGCTTTTAAAATATTTAATTTAGACATACCTCAGTGACACAAAGTGACCACACGAGGCAGCAGTAGACCAGCAGCTCCTGTGTCCCCGCCAGCTCAAATCACTGATATTCTCCATGGGCTTTGGTGTGGGAGAGTGAGCGGTTTACGAGGTAACGGAAAAGTCTGTCAAACAGTAAGATAAAGATGTGAATATGTGACGTAGATATCATAGACTTTAACTGAACTGGCTTCCCGTCCACTGAGCTGTCACTCCAAAACTCAGTAGCCAAACAGCAGGCAGCTCCATAAGCCCCGCCCACAAACAAAAACCGTGGCACAAAGAGCAAGTTTATTTTCAAACAATAAAATACAATATTTTAGAGTGATTAAATCCATATTTTATTTGCTTCTTAAAAAATGTTTGAAAATATTGACACAAATCTAATTCCAATGGAGTGTCCTAAGAAGAATAGCTGTGCAAACACGTGTGTGTGTGTGTGTGTGTGTGTGTTGTTCGATCACCCGGGGAGAGCCAAAGAACGAGCCGATCGAAGGATCACTCCAGAGAGTGAACTGATAAAAATCTTTTCTTTTTTTTTTTTAAATGTATTTGTATCTTTGTTATGAAAGCGCATTGATCTCTCTGTTCATCAGTATTCTGCCGATCAGCAAGAAGAGCGGGTGAAGCACAGGTAACACAGTGGGAAACACAAACACACGTGCGTTTGACTACACTTCTGAGGGCCCCTGCATTGACCGCACCTCTTCCTTCGCGCAGCTGGAGTCGGATTAGGGGCGAATACGTTATCAGTTGCTGAGGTTTCATACATAACCAATCAAATCAGCTCATCTCCTCCCCCTTTAAAAACAGTCTGTGTGCCGCGGCGTTCTGATGGCTTTCGTGGCAGAATGGGAGCATTTTGCTCCCATCACCGCGGCTTCTCGCCTGAGGAAACTGATGTCCCAGCTCAGAAGAAGCAAAACACACCGGCACCTTCCATTAAATTAGCTCAGGAGAGGATAACACATTTGGTTAATTTGTTCTGCTCAGGTCTCAGGGGAGCCATCGCACGGTACAGGAGATGGCTTAAGCCTGATTTACACTTTTTAAACGTGTCAAGTGACGGAATACGGACAACAAATAAGAGTCGCCTGACAATCTCCACTCATGTCACGCACCCGGTACTTTCTCATGCCGCAGACGCCGACATATTTGGTCGCAGGCTCTCTGTGATTGATTCAGCTCGGCACTGATCGCCTCCATGTTCTGCACAAGCGTTGTCCTCTCCATTCTAAATGTCTTCCTCCTTCAATTCTGTCCCCTTCATTAAATCACGGCAAAAAAAGGAAAGCAAAGCACAGCTGTGGAAACCAGGATGATCGTGTGTAATGTGAAGCGATGAAGTACAAATGAGTCTCTGATGACACGGCTTGATGATAGCAGATGATTTGAGTCAAATCAGAGTTGGAGGTAAACGGAGACAGTTTGGCTCGAGGACACAGACGTTCTGTCAAACTGTTTTTACCGACTTTGTAATGACACCGAGTTTCACAACTTCAAACTATCACTGATTCCTATACCCTTAAATTTTTGGCATATTTCCACCGGCTCTCTCACCTCGCCACGCCACGGTTAAGGAAGCGCATCACAGACCGGAGTAGGAGGCTGAGCTCCGGAGACGTGTGGACAGAAATCAAGCCGAACTGTAGCTCAGTTAAAACTACTTAACAATCCTAAACATGTGGGTTAATCTCCAACAACTACAGGAGTCTGGTGTAAAGTCACTAGTCACTGTGTGTGTGTGTATGTGCATGTCGCGTATAAAACGAAGTCTGGAGAAGTGTTATGAGAGACTTTCTGAGCATTAATGCATCCAAAAAAAAAACAATATTACCACCATAAAGTTAACATTATCTAACATCTATATCGTCTGTTTGTGTGTTTGAACATGGCAGTGGAACAACTGCGGTCACATTCCTTGTGTGATCAGTCATACTCGGCTCATGAATCTGATTCTAACTGTGATTAGATTTTACACACAGTGAACTGGTCCAGCAGCAGTTCTAAGACATTTGTGTGCGTGTGGATCTTACAAAAACATGTTGCGTCTACTTGCGTTGAAGCTCGCGGTGACGACGGATGTGGTGTCCATAGACCCCATAACGTCATCCATGGACCCCATAAAGTCATCCATAGACCCCATAACGTCATCTATAGACCCCATAATGTCATCCATGGACCCCATAATGTCATCCATGGACCCCATAAAGTCATCCATAGACCCCATAATGTCATCCATGGACCCCATAAAGTCATCCATAGACCCCATAACGTCATCTATAGACCCCCTAACGTCATCCATGGACCCCATAAAGTCATCCATAGCCCCCATAACGTCATCTATAGACCCCCTAACGTCATCCATAAACCCCATAACGTCATCCATAGACCACATAATGTCATTCATGGACCCCATAACGTCATCCATAGACCCCATAATGTCATCCATGGACCCCATAACGTCATCTATAGACCCCCTAACGTCATCCATGGACCCCATAAAGTCATCCATAGCCCCCATAACGTCATCTATAGACCCCCTAACGTCATCCATAAACCCCATAACGTCATCCATAGACCACATAATGTCATTCATGGACCCCATAACGTCATCCATAGACCCCATAATGTCATCCATGGACCCCATAAAGTCATCCATAGACCCCATAACATCATCCATGGACCCCATAAAGTCATCCATAGACCCCATAACGTCATCTATAGACCCCATAACGTCATCCATAGACCCCATAACGTCATCTATAGACCTCATAACGTCATCCATGGACCCCATAGTGTCATCCATAGACCCCATAACGTCATCCATAGACCCCATAACGTCATCCATGGACCCCATAAAGTCATCCATAGACCCCACGCAAGAAATGGACGGAGGCTTACGGTTTAAAAAAGTGAAGCCCGACAGCAGTTAGCCACCAGGGGGCGACTCCACCAACCGCTCAGTTAGCGTCTACATCTCACTTGATTTATAACATCAGTAAACACTTTCATGAGGAGTTAATGGATTCAATTTTGTAAATTCTGTTTGCATTAAGTGGAAAAATAGATGCTAAAGTGCATACAAATGGACAAGTGTGATTGACAGATGGTTTAATCCAATCCAATAAATGTCTTTTAGCAGGGGATGTCTACGGGATTTAGAGGTTTCAAAATGGAAGACTTTGTCCACTTTTTATCTCTGTGATTTCTGAGTTTCGACAGCACCTTTGCATGTATATAAGTAATGATTATAGAAATCAGAAATCTCAAAGATTAGCAGCCGGGTAACAAATGCAAGAAGGAAAGGTCCATCAAAATGATTTTTATTTTGGCAGAAATCGAAGATAAAATAATCATAATTAAATATTTTATAGGTGAACAATCACCTGATTGTATCAATTGTTGTTTTTCTGTACAGTATATATTTATATTAAAAGCCAGACCAGCTTTACAGAGGTGGACCAACGTGTTTTTACATGTTTTGAGTTTGAATGATCAGTGAAGGTCTCACAGATTCTACAACAAACAAAGAGAGTGAGGGTGAGGTGAGGATTATTCAGCTGCTGCTTCTGACACTTCACCAATAAATGTTGCTGCACTGTGCCTTTAAATCACATCCACAGTCCTGCGCTGAAATCTGCCATGAACAGTAAAGTCTCTGCCTCACACACACACACACACACACACACACACACACACACACACAGTCAAAGGAGCTGATGTGACTCTTACACTTCTTTCATAAAATCCCTCTGTGACTGGCTGCTGTGTATCGAGGTGAACGAGAGTCTATCCCCGGAACAACCAATCCCTGCTCTGAAAAACTACTACAACAATCCCATTGGTTGTCCTGGAAACCAACTGACCTGCTCGACTTCTCCCCACAGATAACACATGTGTAGTTACGGCTTCACCATTGAACCACCAGTGAGTATTTTTGGGTTTTCTGTGAGTATCAGTACAGGTTTTATATTTATGGTAAAACTCGCTCAACTGTGGAGAAACGGTTTATTAAAAGTGGAAATGTTTATAAACTGCTCAACCACACAGTGAACTCATCCAGAGTAAGTGTGACAGTGGTCGTCAAATCCTGTTCACGGTACAGGAAAGTCAAAGTTAGCCGAGCAGGCCGCACACAAACACGACTCGCAAAGGTTTAAAAGGAAAAAAGACCTCGAAAATAAAAGCCTCTCCAAAAATCATTCCTGTTTAGCATGAGAAAAGGCACTTGATAGCACCATGATGTGGTTCCTTCATGCTAATCACCTGTGATGGTGTGAGGCGGCGTTCTTTACACTCAGCGCGCAAGGAGGGTGCTGCGAGCCGACGACTGGTGACAGCGCTAATCAGTCAACCAGTAGACATGACAGCCTTAATCAAGGCAATGAGCGGGTGGCAGGAGCCGCTCGCTGGTTAAAAATCAACGCCGCGTCCATTTGTGACTGCGGTGCATATAAATAACTCGCAACGGCCCATTAGACTCATCACACATCAGGCGCTGACAGAAACACGCCGGGTTTACACGCGAACACGCCTCGGCGAGAAGCGGCGCCGACTCCGGAGCAACTCTGAGCGTTGTCAGAGTGAATTACCTGCGTGTCAGAATGGAACAGATAAATTGTCGGGAGAGGAGAACAAATTGACTCGGTCAAGGCTGTTGATCTATCGTTGTTGTGCGGGGAGGCCCCACACACACACACACACACACACACACACTCCTGTCCCACAGCTGCAGCTCTTTTACGGTCAGCTTTTTCCTCACATCTCACCACAGACCTGAGCCAGAAAATAAAGTGTATTTTTCTAAAATTAAACCGCCTAATGTTGATTTCCATCAAGCTTCGGTGCATGGTTATATATACATATATAAAGACTGTACAACAAACACTGCTCGCAGTAGACCACACAACCAGGCTCCTCATTCCCTTCCATGTGCAATACTGTATATACTGTACACAAGTGCAATATACTTATACATATTGTGTATATTCTGCTAACTGTCTATAATGTAAATTATACATTCTATTTTAACAATTTTTTAAGTTTTAATATCTTTTTATATTGTAATTTTCTTTTTTGGTAATGCATGTTTGTTATTTATTATCTTTAACTTTACTGTCTTGCTGCTGTAACAATGTATATATATATAGGATACGACTAAAATGAATGAATGTGGATTTTATTTTCTAAGAAAAACTACTCTAAGCCTAATATAACTTTGTTTTTTTTAATTTAAAATCCCTACACTTCACATTATGTGTGCGGGACAAATTGGCTTCCAGGTGTAAAAAAAACCTTGTGCTGCAGCTCAGCGAGCTCATATTTCACCATCCATCACTGGTGGAGAACACTGAGGTTTCTACTGAGGAGTTTGACTGTGTGTGTTGTCAGGTGAAGCTCCTCAGGGCCTTCTTTCCTTATTCATTTGTGTGTCTGTGTGTGTGTGTGTGTGTGTGTGTGTGTGTGTGTGCCTGACCAGCGGAGAGATGTGTGTTAACAGGTTCTAAAGAGCGCCAATCCCCCAGCTAAAGCATTAATGCGAAAACTTAATTAAGGCGACAGTAAGGAAAGCTATTATAGGTAAAGCTGTTAGAAATTAACCAGTCAATCTGACGCCGCCCCCAAATTGAATTTTTACTGAAGCGTCCGGCATTTTCCACTCATCAAATCTCATCTTCTCTCGCTACCTCTGACCCCCTGGGTTCGATTTAGGTGTGTGTGTGTGTGTGTGTGTGTTAGCGCGACACAACATAAAGATGTACACTTTTATATTAGCAAGAATACGGAACTCAATTAAGAAAGTGCTTTAGCAATCCAATTAAAAGTCTTTGGACAATTCCTGCCTCGCACACTCCCTTCTCCCCGTACTAATAATGAAATAACACACACACACGTATAGCGGGGCTGCGTCTGTGCGCCTCGTGTTAATAATGAAACAAGTTAAAAACACACCAGGGTTTTAAATGAAGGCTTGTTTTTTTCTTTATTGCCCTTTTTCTATTACTACTCCATTCTTCCTCTTCGCTTAAAGACGAGCCAATCAATCGAGAGGTGGCGTCGGACGCGCGGATTGAAATGAAGTGCGGTCGCCGTTTGAACAGGTGTCGGCGACGGGGGGGGGGAGGAGCCTCGTCCGCTGTTAATCTCGTGACTCGATTAAAGACTAAATTAGCAAAACCGCTCGTCCTCCTCCCCCCCCCCCCCCCTTCAGCGTCGTGTCTGGGTGTGCAGAGGGTGTTGTTAGCGGACGTCCTCGTTAATGTGCTCATTTGCCTTCACGTCTCCACGCGTCCACGGGAGACGAGACACTTGGTGGCGGCCATTCCGTCTCCCGCGGTAGCCCTTCGGCGCGCTCCGAGCCAATTCCTGCGCCCCCGTAATAACGCGGGCGTGCGAGGCCAGACTGTGGGTTTAATTACCTGGCGGGTCTCCGTGGTAACATAGGAGAGGGCTTTTATTAAATTAGCTCAGTGGGTCGGCGTTTATGGAGAAGTGTCTGGAGAGGCTGCGGCGACATCATGTAGCACGGGGGGGGGGGGGGAGGGGGGGCATTAGCCCAGAGTCAGAGATGAGTTTGTGAAAAACTCTGCAGAGTTTACTGAAGCACCAACAATAATTCAGTGTTGATATAGTTGAAGAAACTGCTATTTAAACGTTTTAATAACCAACATTTAACGTCTCACTTCAAACAGTTAAATCAAGCCACAGTCTGTAAATAATAAATTAAAACTATAAACATTATAAAAGTATAAAGTTTGTAATACAGTGAAACAACTTTAATTCTAATGCAATTTACACTTTAAAAAAAGTGAATAAAGTGATAATTTTACAGTGAGAACATTATTATTATTTCCAAAGCAAAGTGATATCATATAACAATAAAAATAATAAGAATACATTCACATACAAAATGTTAGTCTGGGTTAACAGTTATTACTTATTATATATTAATTATATATATATAAACTATTGTTACTGTATTTAATGTACATAAAGTGTTACAATTTGGCCAAAACCTTTGGAAAATGAACATTGTGTTACGTACAGTCTCATGTATATCTAACTTCTTTGTTAGATACAGAACATGCAAAATTTATTTTTGTTATTTAAAGAAAAGGAAGGAAGGAAAATCTATTTTAAAAACAATAGAAAACATGACTTTAAATGTCAAACTGTGATAAATGTAATTTAAATAACCTGTGCCTGCTCGTCAACATTAATATGTGAACTTTGTGAGTCCATGACTGAGACATAAAACCCTCAATTCTGTCACTATATCAACACAGAATGAGTGGTGAGACGATGACAGGATGAGAGTCAGAGGTCACGGCCGTCTCAAATGTTTCCCACAATTTTGTTTAAATAAAAAAAATAAATAAAGGTAGATTTTTAAAACTGATCTACACTCACTCTCACACCTCGTGTCTCAATAACCTCGACATGTTTTAGGACTGAGGGAGGAAACCAGAATAATCAGAGAGAGAGAGAACATGCAAACTCCACACTGAAAGGCCCTCATTCCATCAGAGATTTGAACTGGTGACCTTTGTAACGTGAGGCAACAGTGCTAGACACTACAGCACCATGTGGACCCCATTAAACAACCTTTTAGTCGCACAAGTATCCGCACTGCTGCCACTCAAATCAGTTAGAATTGAGTGACTTGCACAGATGATCACGCCCCCCTCTGGTGCTCCCTCACCCCTCGCTCTCCACCCCTGTCCGCTCTCAGCCCACCTCTTGGCATTATTCAAAATCAGTGTCACTTTAAATGGTCTGATGTGAGGGTAACCGCCCAACTTTTCTCCCTTCATTGAAAAAACATAAAAATACCAAGAAGTGGGCAGAGGGAGGAGGGAGCAGAGCAGGGGGCGTGGCCTAGAAGTGAAATCTGACCCCGAGTTGCAGCTGTGGGAGGTTCTCAGTGAGACGAGAGAGAGAAAGATGATGAAGAGAAAACACAAACACAAATTTTAAAATTTAAAAAGTCAGAATTCTAACATTATAGAAAAAAAAGTGACTGACTTGTTCTCAGCATTTAGAATCACAGAATTCAGATCATTATATTTTTATTTCGTTTCCCAAAAATGTTTTCATGTGGTCTACATCCTATAATAATAGATACACCGATATTTATCGCAACATGTATTATTCCAACGCTTTCCACTAAACTGTGTAGATTTGCATCATACACAAAAGTGGTTTACGTGTTGACTTACGAATTCCGTGTATTATCAGAAACATGTTTAACCTACAGGCAGATATGAGCTGCTGCTGACTTTAAACAAGACGGTAAAAAGGTACGGAGCGTTTGCTTCTTTTTCCCTCTCACGTGTTTTATGAGTTTTTATGACGTCATATTCCACAAAGAAAAAAGGGAATGGAAACAGTGTTCGTTTATAAATCCCAGGCCTAACTGGACATTTTGGCCTTTAAAGTGACGACTGACCCAAGTGATCTCGGTGCTTTGTGCAGGTTTTGTTTGTAAAAAACTAATATTTCTCTCTGTGTCTGTTTCATCAGGCCATCATGAGACACAGGTAAAATACTGACCCACACTTTCACTCATGCTCGTGTTTTTTGTGCCGCTCCAATCTGACGTGACCCCGCCGCGGCGCCATCTACATCCCATACGCCCAACATGTAATTATAGTAAACACGGGGAGATTTTTTCGAAGCTTCTCTCTCATTATGTTAATATTATTCTTTAGTACAGGAGGTAAAGATAATGAGGCACCAAATCATCGCCCATTTTTCTCAATTACAGCAAACACTTCCCGTATAACAATGGAGGCTTTGACCACAGTAACGCGAGCAAAGGTCACACGAAGGTCACCCTCTGTACTGGGTCACATTCTGTTGTTTATGATGGACGTAAATGTGGATACAGCAAAGTAGCAACTCTGACACGCGTCTTTTCCTAATATCTGAGTCAGCGTCTTTAAATCCACTGAGATATGAGACAAAAACAACGAGAAACACACACATTTCCATTAATAGATTAAAGTGAGACAGACAGTTTATACTTATAAACTCTTTTTTTAATGCTTTAAAACCTCAAGGATTAATTTGAAATTTTAACGCTCTGACACGGAGTACACTGGGTGTCAGGGGATGGGGATTGGATACCTTGCTCAAAGTTATACCCCAGCCCTTGACCCGGCGGGAACTCAAACTGGCAACCCTTCAGTCACAAGACAAGTTCCCTGATCACTTGGCTATTAGCCACCATGTAAGAAAAAAATATAGTAAAGTAAAGTTGTTATTTTTAAGGTGAAACAGCAAAAAAAATCTAAAAGTTAATACAATGTAATTAAACTTTGATAGAAATCTTTTTAACAAATCTAAAATAGTGTAATAATTCAATGACATTTACATTTACCCATGGGTATTCATAAATTATGAGTAGTGAGTGTTACCTGCTTATAGGAGTACTGAAAAAACATGACCATGATATATAATTAACAGTTTATTAGCCATTGTTAACATTTATTAATACTGCATGTGAGCCGCAAACAACCACACAGATAAAAAAACATGTGTAAAGTTGAATTCATAATAATGACAATTTGACCATGTTTGACTTTTAGGGAAAATCCTTCCAACTGCTGAACCAAAGCCGTGTTTCTGTCGCCATAATGACAGCAAAATGACTAATGTGACAATTCATGTGTGTTTTCAAAAGACAAACTAAATAAATATATAAAAAAAATCAAAGAAAATGATCTAAAATCTCAAAAAAGAGAGACGGAAAAAAAAGTGGTGTGTGTGAAAAACGGGATTAATTTCACCTCTAATTGCTCGCGATTCTTTCTTTCCATCTCCCCTTTTAACTTTTTTTTCCCTCCTTAGAACATGTAGATGTTATAATGAAAGGAGAGTGGGGGAAAAAAGTGATGTGAAATTACAGGCTCTGAGCTAAAGTCGTGCAGGAGGCAAAAAAAAAGGTGAAATTTTCTCTGATTGCTCCATTAGCTTACTTAAAGGTGTAATTACAGAAACTCCTAATCTTTAATCATCTTTTAATTACCGCGTCGTGTCGTCGCCGCGGCAGCTCCTGGAGGGAGGAAGTGAAACTTTCTACTTTGCTGTTTAAGGGTAATTATACTGGTCTTAAAGTCGTGGTTGAGTGCAGATGTTTTCTTAGGTGTGATGATGCAAATCTCTCCTGCGTCTTCTGTTCATTACACAGCGCTTTGATTATCAGCTGGTTATTGTCTGTAATCTTTTGCTGTAATTTATAGAACAGAATTTTACACAATAATGTGATTTTTTTCCGTTGGTTCCTCGTGAAAAATAATGCATAGAAATGTCAAACGACAACAAACGACACAACTAAACTTTCTGAAAGACATCTCATCTACTCGTGGCTTTATTAAATATTGACATTTAATTTGGTCTAACTCGTCAGATTTTGAATAAAAACGACGCACATGTTTTAATTATGGCCACATTTGTGTGAAACAACTGTCCCTCACTGAGTGAAAGATTTTAAAATAAACATGTGCCTCAACATCAGGTAAGACACAAGATTCATTTATTACAAGTAAAAGTAAGAGCTTTTTCTTTTCTTTTTTTATTCTTTTTTTAAACTATGACAGTAGCAAATCACATGACTCCCTCCAGGCTCACGACTGCTGTCACATTAGCATCACATTTGCATCCGATTAGTGTTGTAAGAACACATCCACAGCTGCTCTGCCGTCTTCTTTTACCAATATTGATACAGTACAGCTGCTGCTTTAAGAGACACACAGTTACAAAAAAAAAAAAGTGTCAGGAGTGTGCTAAAAATTTAAATAAAAAAAAAATAAAGTAAAAAAAACAACAACCATATTATGGGTGGGATACTTTTTCAATCCCATGCACATGCAGGCCTGGACCATCCCACCTTTAGCAGACACTTTTATCCAAAGGATAATAATTCGGAGACAATTATCTTAATGATAGCGCCGTAAACCTCCGTCCATACTTCTGTGTTTTTCATTTCTCGCCATTTTAAACAAGACGGCCCGATGTTTACTCGTGTGTGGGCCGGTGCCTGGCTGGGTTGTGCGTAGTATAGTGTCATGAAGCTATTACTCACGCGACCTCCTGATTCTGAGGACTCCGCTAACAGACAGTAGGGGGCAGTGGCGACATTTAACCATCACAAAGACTTTGAAGCTGTTAAATCAGGGTAAAAAGCCTGCATAGTTCTGCATCTTTTAGAAGTGTTTTATTATCTCAGCCAAGAGTGTTCGACGCTGTCGGATTATTTTTGTCATCGCCTAACTGTTCCCATTAAAATCTTCATTAGATTTGACCATGATTTGGACTAGGTTTGGTCTGGATCTGATCCAGATTTGGCAGGAATGTAAATGTGACACGTTGAGTCCCGCTTAACAATTTTGGAAAAGCACTGTATATTCAGCATGTTCTCATCTGGGAACGTCATTTACAGCCGCGCTCTGTCAAAGAGCCACGTTACAGACGCACAAGGTACAGTATCCTATGTGATAGAGAAACTCCAGGCTTTCAGTTAACTCCAATATAAACCCCACTGGCGGCACATTTAGACACTCAGCGCAGAGAAGGAGGTAAAATAAAAGTCAGAGATTAAAGTCGGGGTTAGGACAGATATCTGGGTTAGGCCACATGCGCCGCTCGGTGCGTCTCCTTCAGATGCGGAAGCATACCGTGGAGAGGGGCGGTAAACAACGCTCTTTGAATGAGAAAAGGCTTTTTGCCACGTTTATGTAAGATGGTAATAAGCAGGTAATGTTCTTCTGGATCCAGTGGATCAAACTGTAAACAGGTGCTTGGTGCTAGTACAGCATGTGAAATGCAGTGCTCTTGTTTTTGTATCACTATGTTCTGATTCTCCATATATTAATCTGTCAGATTACCCTCCCAAGAGGTGGAGTGACCTAAACTTCAAATCAGTGCCATTGTCACAATGATCCTGATCTTGAAGAAAGGCCTGAAGGCTGAAACGCCGCCACCTCTGTAGAAATTCTATTTTTAGTCATATTTCTCAGTCATCAGCACCTGTACAGCATGTGCGACTTAACACCAGGAACCAGTGAAGGAGAACTTCACTGGCAGAGGAACAAGGAAGGGAAGGACAAGAGGAAGGAGACCAGAGAATGGCCAGAAGGTAAGAAAAAAGGAGAATTTTAACGTGTTTTATATGATACAGAATGTACAAATTCATTGTTTGCAAGAAAAGTAAAATAAGGTAAGGTAAGTTTACATCATGGGGTATATCCTATACTAGGAACCTGGGCAGCCGCTCAGCAGCGACTGGAGACCAACTCGAGATTGAACTTCAGCGTTACCCTAACACACACTTGATGACAAGAGGAAACAAGAGCACCTGCAGAAGACCCCCAAGAACAACAGGACATCCAAACTTCATACAGAAAGCACCAGGGATCAAACCCTGGACCTTTGTGCTGTGCTAACCAGGTTCAACCACCAGCAGATGATTTTATCTGTTCTTCTAGTTAAATCAAGAACAAAGATGTGAAGTAAATGTAGCTAAAAAAAAAAAGAATCTTCTGTCTCCTTCAGAACATTTGGGAAAGATTACAGGACATTTAGAAATGTGAAAGAAAGCCTGCAAACAAGGTGACAAGAAAACGTGAACGAAGAAGCAAAGGAAATAAAGAGGAGGCAGAGAGGACGTGAAGTGGAGTGTACAGTAAAGCGATATGATGTCATGTGATGAACGAGAGCCTCTGCTCTCTTCTGTAATCAGTCATTCAACGCTGACGGACTGGAATCTGACATTTACCTCTCAGGAGAAGAGAGCGAGAGAGTGAATGAGAGGAAAAATGGTCAACATTAAAACGACGGAGAGAGAGAGAGGAAACAACTGAGATACAGGGGAGTTATTTGATGGAAAACAAGAGTGAAGGTCTTTAAAAAAGTTATTAGAATGGAAAGTGTTTTGCTATCGTCTGTGCCAGTGTGATAAGTGTCTCCTCATCAGCGTATAGTAACTCCAATCTTCTGCTAAATGAGAAACATTTATTTAATTTAACATGCAGCACAGCTCCATTACTGATGGTACACGGTGCTTGATGTGAGGCCGGTAGAGGCGACGGTGAAGAGGACACTTTATTAGAGCAGCGAAGAACATAACTGGCCAAGAAGAACAGAGGAAACAACAAGACGGGCATGTGCACGGCCTGACGCAACCCCCAATTCTGACGATGACACATATAATGTTCTGTCTGATGACCTTTAAAGTCTTTCATTAGAATCACTAAGACTTGAACTGTCTCTAAGGAAGCTTTCATACCTGTATTTCATTCCAATTCAGGGAGTAATATGTTACAATGTTGCACTTGACCTCAGTTTGATTGGTTTTCACGCCGCAGTCTAGACTCCACGTGCCCTCAACACCCTATGCATGCTTATCAACAGTTTTGTGATTGTTAGACTTGTCTGCATGGTGATAAATCAACGTTCAGTATATGAACGTTTCAAATTTCAGAGAGTAGCAAGGATATGCCCGAGAAAACAACGCCACACTGTGTATCTGATGATTATAAGAAGAAGCACTGCTGCTGCGTTCAGACACCGCCGATTAGAAGACGTGTTCGGGAGGCATGGCATGACCTATTCACCGGACAGTTTGTGTTCCGAGGACGCATCAGGTAAGCTGCTTGGTTATTTATAGCACATTTATAAGCCAGGACTCAGCCACACCGCCCACATGGTTGGTGTAGTGGTTAACACTTTTGCCTCTGCAGCAAGAAGACACGGGTCCAAGCCTCGGTTGGAACAATGGCCTTTCTGCATGGAGTTTGCATGTTCTCCCCGTGTTTGCTTGGGTTTTCTCCGGGTTCTCTGGCTTCCTCCCATGCAATATGGGGATTAGGTCAATTGGACACTCTAAATTGACCGTATGTGTGAGAATGAATGGTTGTTTGTCTCTATATGTGGGTTCTAAGTATATCACGTACAAGAAACAACTCAATTTTGGGGGGAAAAGCACCCCGGGGGTTAGGGTTAGGCATGGAGAAGAAGTGAGGTTAGGGTTAGGGCCAAGATGACCTGTTAAGGCCATATAACAAGTAAAAAAATGTCACGGTAAAAGCTATGTTTTGTACGCGTCAGCGGCTATATCATTTAGCTAACTCCTTGGGCCTGCACACTTCGGCACACTTCCAGCACCACAGCCCTCCGAAAAATCCTCAACCCTTATGTGGCCCTGCGATGGACCGGCAAACTCTCCAGGGTGTGATCGAAAAATCGTAAAACCCCATCGTAAAAAAATGGAGAAGATGGATGGACTCACCCAGACCAACAGCCAAAGTTGTCCCTGGCATTGGCACTGTTGGTCGTACCAGTTTGTGTTTAAATGGCTTGGATACTACTCGTAAATTACTGGATGTACACACTACAAAACAAACCGCTCCCTGGAGAGATCGCACCTAAGCTAAGACCACCCCGCCTAGGCAGTCTCGGCTGATCTCAGTTGATTTGTGTTGGGAACGGAGTGTGATTGCTATGGACATCAGAACAGATCAAGGGGAGGAAACGCCCCGGAACAATAAGCTATAGGTATGAAAGCACACTCTCTGCTATCACTCTTACCCATTCACATGCAGCTGGTGGTACAGCATTCAGGAGCATTAAGTGTCTTGCTCTCCAAGGACACATCGGCATGTAGACTCTAGTTGTGGAGCCCCACCATCACATCTCAACTCACTCTTCCCCTCAGTGAGCACCAAATCTCAAAATATCTTTACTTTGTCCATTGTGGGCTACTGTAAAAACATGGTAGTCCAAAATCGCTGCCACGTTTTGGGGTAACAAATGTAAAAAAACAAAACAATTCAGACAGCTGATTCTACACTTTAAATAAATACTTAGCTTCTTGTCATACACACTGGCCCACACCTCGCCGACAAAGTAAAGGTACTGTTCCAAGACCCCAGGCTTTACATTACATTACATTACATTACATGTCATTTAGCAGACGCTTTTATCCAAAGCGACTTACAATAAGTGCATTTAAACATTTGGGTACAAATAAGAGCTAGAAGTAAGTAAGAGCTTCAAGTAAATCAAACTATGAAGTGCTAGTCGTAAGTGCGATGTATATTTATTTATATTTACCAAACTGAACCGTACCATGATGAAAACACAGCAGTGGTTGTCACAACCTCTCTAAGCTCAAAGGAAGTAGGAATCACTACTCCAAAAGCAGTATGTATAATGTTATTTAGCCTCTTTGCCTCTTTGTCATACCTCCAAAAAATAAGATAATTAAATGCTCTAGGGGCCCCCCTGGTGGTCACAGGGGTTCTAAGCAGGCTATGGGGCCTTTTACGACTAGCACTAGTCACCTCGACTCGATTTGGGTACCAAGCACGTCGTTTTCCATAATTTCAACCATGCTCGCTGCACCCTTCCTGCCATTATTATTATTTTTTTTTAAATGACGGGCTTTGATTCTTGTGTCGGACGGCACGCTCATGATTCTTCCAGTGACGACACTGTGACCAATCAGTGGCCGGCAGTCTGTTGTCGGCTCAGCTCGCCTGGAACTTTGGAACCTTGCCAAAAGCAGGTACCAAAAACAAGTGGCGTCAAGTCGAGTATAATGGAAAAGCGCCATTAGTTCACATAAACCTTGAGCCATGTTAGTGTCCCATAACAGCAGGTGACTCTAGGACCTTATTTTGCCATGGTGACACGCACACACACACACACGCACGCACAGACACACACACACACACAAAGTGAAAAACAAAATCAGCAGGTCTATCTTAAATTGCTCACTGCAAAGAAGAAGTGATAAAAGTCCTGTTGAGATTGAAAAAGAGTGAAAGTCAGCTCCACATGAAGGGTTATCTACAGGAAGTGGATCACATGTTCTCTTTGAAGGCAGAGTCATGGTTGTGTCAGTCAGCAGACTGTTTTTTTTTTTTTATTCCTTTCTCCCAGGTATGAAAAAGTGATCAGTGCATTAACTGCTGCTGCCAAAGCACATTCTCACCCGCTCTTCACCTGCGCTTCATCTACAAACATCTCACTCCATGTTTGATCTCCAGCTCCTGATGATTTCCACCACAGTCATGGAATCACAGCAGGACTGAACACGAGATTAGGACTTTCACCGCGATCAAAACAAGACTTTGATTAATATGAGAGGTGGTGAAATCAACTGGAAATAGAACATACTGACAGATACAAACAGCTGCTGGCACCAAGTGAATTTATCTGTGTGTGTCTGTTCTTGTATTTGTTCCCTTCTTAGGACATGTGGTCTTAATGAGGCAGAACCTCATATAATCTGAGGACCTGGTTAAATTTAGGACAAATATTTTAATTGTGGGGAAGTTAAGGTTATGATTAAGGCTTTTTTTGGGGAGGGGCGGTAAAAATAAAAATGAATGGAAACAATGAACAGCTCCGCAAATCTGTGTGTGTGTGTGTGTGTGTGTGTGTGTTGTCACACTTGGAAGCAGCAGGTAAATATTCCTCATTGAGGAGTAAATATTCGCTCAGAGATTACATCATAGCATCCGACTCTCTCTCTCTTCTTTCAGCCCATTTCTGCCTTTGCTCGCCCCTCGCTTTATTCTCTAAGGTTAAATATGTATGTATCGCCCTCCCTCTCTCTCTCTCTCTCTCTCCCTCACTTGCTTTGGTTATAGTATACTTCACTGACTACACAACTGTAATGCTTATCTACACAGAGCAGGCTGCACAGTCAGTAGCTGTGTGTGTGTGTGTGCGTTTGTGTCCAGATTTTGTGGCAGGGACAGATGATATTGGACAACAAGACTTGTGCAAAGCTTTTTACACAAAATACACTCATTCATTCCACTCTGTCTCACACATAAACTTGTTTCTATGTCTTAGTGAGGACACATCGTAGACATAATGCATTCCCTAGCCCATTACCCTAACCCTTAACCTTCACTTAACCTTAATGCCTAACCCTAACCCTAAAACCAGATCTTACCCCTGAAAAAAGTACACACATTTACACACCTACCTGTTTAGGGACTCTACATTGAGTTATACATTCATTTGAACGGCCTAAACCATGCAAGTCTGGCCTGAGGGACAATCACGGCCCACAGCTTCGGTTTGATAATTTTGATAATGTATTTTTTATGGCCATGGATGGACTCGGACAGAAAACAGGTCCCAGTCATGGGACGTCCCCACTTTGAAACTTTGAGTCCAGGGTTTCTAACACTGGCCGTAATAAGAAGTGAATTCATGTATCTGTCACAGACAGATACATGCATTCACTTCTTATTATGATATCTGACTCCAGATGTGAAAGAAAGGCAGAATGTTTTCAATCGTTTACTCCTGCTCTCCGCTTAGATTTAGTTACATTGAAAATTAAATGATTATAAAAGAGGGCTTTTGTATGTAATGTTGGCCCCTGAGAATCTTCACATTCACAAATCTGGTCTAATACCCCTGGCCTAAACATAGTGTTACCATTAACCTTAACCTTAGTCCTGAACTTAACCAGTTCCTCAGAAGTGTGGTTCTGCGTCATCAGGGCCAGGTTTTGGTCTCCATGAGGACCAGTGGTCCTAACAAGGTCAGTGTTTATGACAGAAAATAAAGGTTCTAAAGAGGTAATAAATACAAGAACACACACTCTCATACACAGAGAATGGTGCAGTGTGGCACCACAAAGAGGTGAGTAGCTTGTCTATTAAAAAAAGAAAAATAAATAACTCTGGCCGTAAACAGATTTTTATCAAGGATATGCTCTGCCTGGTGCCAGAACACCAACAAAATATATTGGGCTTTAAAGGTTTTAGAAGGCAGCAGTCCAGCAGCTCCTGTGTCTCTGTGACATTCAAATGTTGATTCTCTCTGTGTGCACTACGGTGCAGGAGAGTGAGTGGGGTAGTTTCCAGTCAAAAAAAGGCTTCTTTATGGGGAAATAATGCAACAAACACATTCACAAGTTATCATAGACTAAAGGAGGTGACAGTTTCTTTAGGCAAACCCTTTTGTTTAATGGCTAAAAGTAGCTTTTCCTTGTGTTCCAGTGTATGAGAGCAAGTGAGAGTCACGTGGGTCCACAGTGTGTTGAGCGTAGACGAGCAGCTATGAGGTGCATTCAATGAGCCCATGTAAATTCCATCATGTGGGCAAACAGAACTAGTGCGAGTACTGCAAGGTCTGTCTGCATGATGCATTCATGGAACCAAGTAAATTTTATTACTTCTGCAAATGCACATACAGTCCAGAAACCAAATGCTTCCTTCTGCTGCCACGTTGTGGTAAATAGACAGAGGACAGTCATTAAGTCACTGAAAACGTACAGAAATTGACTTCTTTTTTTTTCTATCACAATGCAATCACATTTTTCAGTGTAGATGTTGTCAAGAATATTATTATTGCATTTAGAAAATAAGGAAAGGGTTTTTCAGCTGATTTTCCTTTTCTTAAAACTACCAGTATTCTACCTGCCTTGAAAAATATTCCACTGTCAAACTCTAATGTTCTTGGAATGTTTCCGTGAGTTCCTGGAATTCTGGACGATCCCTGTTTTTTATGGGTGTTTTTTTTTCCAGGAACATCCACTACCTTGTTTGCTACAGAAAACTTTTTAAACCAGTGGAGGGAGCTCGGCAGGTCTCAGAGGTCGTGATAAGCTATTAAAAGGAGGCCATTTATATTTCATTTCAATCAGAGCAAATCCACCCTAATTAAAAAACAACAAAAAAAAAAATCATTGTAAACTACTCAACCTTAGCAAGCGGCTTTGCTTTACCAATAATCAGGTAAAATCATTAATGAGCAAGTGCTTAATTTCCCTCCTCACTAAGTCCTCTCTCTCTCTCTCTCTCTCTCTCTCTCTCTCTCTCTCTTTCTCTCTCTCTCTCTCTCTCTCTCCCGTTCTTTTTTGCATTTTTATTTCCTTCGGTGAGAACACGGCAATAAAACGATAAGAGAAGTTGCCGGGGCGAAAACCTTTAACACTGGGAGTAATTACTTCTCTTTGTGTCCTCCTTTTTAAATTAATTTTAATTACAGGCGTCAGCATTGCCTGTAAATGTCCACTTTCTGCTAATCTGAAGTAATGTGGCTGCTAATGAAGAGAGAACTAAATGTGTTGAGCCAAGTGGCCTCTTGGTTTGTGAGAAACTCCCCTGCTGGCTCGCTTACACAGTGGTCAAGGATACGTGGGCAGGTTCTCACACACACACACACACGCAGGTTACTGTACATTCAAGTAGCTTGATAATGCACTTTTGTTCACACATAAAATCTGTATGATTGTCTTAAAAACTCAATTCAAACAGCGACATAGTCGCTGTTTAATTAACACAGCAGTCGATTCATTCATTCTGGAACTATTTGTGACTGTGGGTACAATTTAAAGCTGCGGTATGTAACTTTTGGTGTTGTTATTCTGCCTCTGTTTTATCGTCTTGAACAGAAATGGTTTAACATCACACGTATGCTGAGTCCGATCGGACTGAGGGAGCATTTGTGTGTGTACAGCAATAATCCAGTCCCAGTCCAGTCCAAGTATTTCAATGAGTGCCCTGGTGTGAATGGGGTCTACATTTCACACACTGATATTTCTGATTAACACACCTCTTTATTTAACAGACCATTTGTTTTACGTTACACAGCTTTTGGGACATTATTAAAATCATTGCCATGTTTGTTTGTCATTAGCTTGAGCCAGGTTATGTAAACCCTTATTCCTGTATATTAGCTAAAAGCTCTATGAGTAGTTTAAACCTTAACAATTTGATATGCATGTCCATATAATAATGTAAATAAAATAATTTTGGTTCAGAAACACAAGCTCACATGCAACATACTCCCATAATCCTAAAACCAGGTTTGAGTATGGACCACACCTGTGTCAGTTAGCAAAACCCATGCTACATGAACTTAGTTCCAGCGGGCAGCTTCATGACACAACTATTATAAATAGACTAACACCATTCCATGATGGACTTTCTGGCTAACAGCTGTAAACAACAACACCACCTACAAGCACAGTCAAACTGTAACTAGCATAGCAGCACAACAATAGCATTAAGCTAGCAGTTTAGGGAATAAAGAAGAAGAAGTAGTAGTTGCTGAGTGGCTAGTTTTCTAAATCACTGCACTGCAACCAAGTACGGACAACTAGGTCATGGTTATACTTTTTTAGTAACATCATTCTTAATTTCAAATGAGAGTTAATGACAGTTTAAATAAAAACTCATGGCTTATTATGTCAATTTACTTTTAGCAGTGCATGTCGCGCTATGTATTAGCTAGCTCTGTTGCACTGGTGGACATTGTGACTTGAAGTTTGAGGTAAAAATATGTGAGAATATTGATAATTTATAAAAAAAATACTCACGCAAATTGTCCATTTGCAAAATGGATTAAGGGAAGATGGGAAATTAGAGAAGTTGAGGACAGCAACACAAGAGTTCACTGCAACAAAGCTGAACTATTAGCACTTAGAGCGGGGACATCATGTGTTTTCAAACCTCAGCAAATTGGGTTGATTTTCAAGTTTGTTTTCTTGATATTACCGATCATTTACACTCATTTATTGTGACTGGGGAAGAGCTTTTGTATCGAGACAAACACAGACAACTACAACACATATTACCATGCAGTAAGAGACATTCAGTTACCGCGCCCGATGGCAGCGAATAAAGGAAATAAAAACAAATCAATTGCACACCAGAAAAGGTAAAAGAAACGGCACACGTCTAACAGTTTACCCGTGAAATTTCCACACAGAATGACTTCTAAATAAAACTTCCATTTTCACAGCGAGACGTCAAGATGCTGCCGCTAGCTGCTCCATGCTGTTTCCAACTCTGCCGACACACACACACACACACACACACGTACACTCTCCATAACAACACGCTCATACCTCCTTAATAGTTCATCTCGTTGCAATCCTCCAGTCCGCCATTTTGAGAGATCCCAGAACAGAAGTAGAAAGAAATATCCCAAAATGTCTGCCATGAGAAATGAACTCAACAAACTCCCCCAAAGAGAACGTAAATCCAACAAAAGAATTTAATTGAATAATAATAAGAAAAAAATTCAAATTAAAAAAAGTTTTTTGGGAAAAAAAGTTGAAAATCCAATACTTGGCTTAAGTTTCGCTCGGTGTGTTTTCATCTATGTTTAGCTCAGTTACTTTTCAGTGTGTTCAGTTTGTGTGGCGATGTTATCAGGTTTTCCTTGGCGACTTGATGAGCTTTGTGAAAACTCATCCCTGGGGTAACGCAGCTGTGGGCCCATAATAATGACATCTCTCTCTCTCCCCCTCTCTCTCTCTCTCCCCCTCTCTCTCTCTCTCTCTCCATACTCTTTCACCCCCCTCTTCCTCCATCTTTTTTGTCCACAGATTTGTGTGTGTGATAGAGTCCTCGGTGAGAGACCAAGCGCTAACCTTTACTGCATTGGCTCACACTTAATCCTCTCACCCTGGGGTGACACACACACTCACACACACACACACACACACACACGGAGGTTACGCTCAGCTATTCTTCTCAGGACTCTGCATTGACTTCCATTCATTTGGACAGCCCAAATAAAGCGTTGTCCCCAATCTTAAAGCGTAACCAGTTAATGCCCGACCTCTGACATTAACCTATAACCACAATTCAAACCTTAGCCCGTAAACTTAACCAGTTCCTCAGAAATTAGATTCTGCCTCATTTCGTAAGGTTTTACTGTTTGTTTTTAAAGCAATTAATGTCCTTTACGTGGAGAACATGGCTTTCCATTTTTCCATTTTATGTCTTATTTCTGCTATTTTTATTGTACATTATTTTTCGTAAAGCACTTTGGGCACCGTGTGGATGTTATAAACGTCTGGTGTGACAAAAAAAAATAAAAAATCAAAGACAATGAACGTGCCAGAGTTCACAGTTTGAGTCTGTATCCACACCTTCATGTTCAGCTGTTGGTAAAAAAAAAAAAGACTGAAACTAAATCTGGGTTTTTTATTTTAGAGTCAAATCCTTTTAGTCATTTGAGGCCACGGCAACATTTATGTCCGTGCTGGATTATGGTAATGTGTTATATATTTAAGAGTACATGCTCTCTAGGGTTATATAAATAAACGTTGATTGATTGATTGATTAGAACCAGGTTTTGGTCTCCATGAGGACTACCGGTCGCGACAAGGTCAGTGTTTGTGCCAGAAAGAAAATACAGGAACAGACTCATCCGACATTATTCTGCAATGTTTTCTTTCAAAAGAAAGAAAACTGTGGGTGTTATAACTCCCAGATCCATTTAATTTACAGCGACATTTGCACATTCACACACACTCAAACACAATTTAACCTGTGAAAAGTAGGATGATTGATTGCTCTCTGGTTCCCCCGGTTTAATTCAGGCCTTTGTATATCGGCAGTGACACAAATCAACGGCACAGAGTTCTGAATCACACTCGACACACACACGCACATGCCCTCACTATTCACATTAAACACAACATGATTGAGTGAATTAATTTGATAAAAATGACCTGAAAGTAATCTCATGTCAGGATTAAAAAAGGTGGATCTCCGTCATTTTAATGAATAAAAAGAAGAGGAATAGATACCTGAAGCAGAGAGATTAAAGTTTAAAACTTCACCACGTCAGGTCAAAAATTAAAACATCTATCAGACAGTTTGGGGGATTTTCGGAGCACAGGTTTGTTTTTAAACTGTTGCAGCAGAGTGCGTTAGTGTATTTAGGTGTGTTTGATTGTTTATATGTGTAACTGCCAGGAGCTAAAAGCCACAATATTGCTGTATAAGTTTCCATTGAAAGTGACTGGATACAGGTTTAAAAAAAAAAAAAAAACAATATTCATGTGTGAATAAATCACATGCAGTGATCGTGTGCACAGGCCTCTGTGTGTGTTCTAAATTATTTTCAGTGTCAGGAACATGCTGCGAACAACCAACGCGTTAACCAACAACACTCACAGCGTCACCGTGGTTCCACTGTTACATCGTTCAGCGCCGGATTATTAAAGCCACATGTGAAGAAAAAAAAATATTCAAAAAAAAGCATACAGAGTGTTTTAAAATTTAAAGACTCACTCACTCACACACACACACACACACACACGCACAGGTCTGTTGTAAAAATCTTAACAACATTTAGCATGATTTAAATCATGTCCAACACAGGACCCGATAATGTCCCCTGTTAGCACGGAGGTCCCCTGTACGTGAGTGTGTAACGACGCCACGGTCCACTGTTGGACAGGTGGACGAGCACACACACACACACACACACACACACACACACACACACAGGGAGGCTACGCTTTCGGACGCCACGTCGACTTCTATTCATTTGGACGCCGCAAATAAAGCATTGTCCCCAATCTTAACCATAACCAGTTAATGTTTGAACTTTGACCTCAGCCGAACCACAAATCTAAGCCCTATAAACTGTGACGTTAAAGTCCTGATTGAACTTTTACGTGACCGTTTTTCACCTTTTAACACCTTTTGAGGAAGGACAGCGTTGACGTGTTTCCACTGTGAAATCTTTCACTTCTGCTCGTCTTTGACACGGAAAAAGGTTTAAAGTGGGAGCAAAATAGAAAATGGATAAATAATAAGTGAGAATTCAGACTTTGATTTCAGAATTTAGACTTGAAGCAGAAATTCTGACTGATAGTAATGGGATTTTTTTTTTGTACAATAATTTATCTTCTTTTTTTTCCTACATTTATTTGTCTCCTCTTCACTGGAATCTCAAGGAGTTGTTTATATGTGTCACTCCTCTGTTGTGTGTACTGTTCTTCTTTTTTGTTGTTTTTCTTTTAAAGAAAAATCAACTATACCCAGAGGAGGTGCACACATTTATTTACACCTTTAAGTGAAACTCAAACCTACATTTATTTTACACTTTGACCTAAAAAGAGAATCCTGTTTATTACATAAAATGCTATGATTCAATCATAAAAAAAAGACAAATAAATGACACCTTTTGTGATGATGTATGAACAGTCACTGTGTTTGTCTGTACTCACACACACACACACAGGTTTGTGCAGCTATTCTTCTCAGGACTCTGCATTGACGTCCATTCATTCATTCATACAGCCGTAAACGCAACCACTTCTGCCTCATTAGGACCAGTTTTTGGTCTCCATGAGGATTAGAAAGAAAGGTCCTAAAGAGGCTACAAATACAAGAACACGCACACAGAGAATCGCAGCTGTCTGTGGATAAATCACACACACACACACACACACACACGTTCTCAGAGGGAAGTCGTCATGACATTGTCTCTTACAACGCAACAATACAGTCCACTGCAGGAAGCCTCAACACACACACACACACACACAGACACACACACACACACAGAGTCCTTGATACTGTCA
The DNA here is from genome assembly GCF_958295425.1 of Solea solea. NCBI lineage: Eukaryota > Metazoa > Chordata > Actinopteri > Pleuronectiformes > Soleidae > Solea > Solea solea. The sequence goes on from NC_081143.1 coordinate 27,637,988, forward strand.
GTGGGAGGGTGGGTAGAGCGGGCAGGGAGCTGGACCCCTCTGTGCAGCTTTGGATTATGGGATAGCAGCATGATGCAATGCAAAAAAAAAAAAAAAAAAAAAAAAAAGGGTGAGGTGTGAACAATGGGGGGTGGAGAGAGGGAGAGAAAGGAGATGATGGAGGGAAGAATCGGGGAGGAGGAAAAAGAAAGTGTAGTTGCAAAAGAGGAACAAAGAGTGTTAAAAATTTAGAGTTTAAGGTAAGAAAGAAAAAGATTGAGGGGGAATAATGTGAACTGATGGAGGATGAGAAGCTGAGAGAAGGTGAAGAAAAAGAAGGGACGGAGGGTAAAGAGAGAGGGAGGGAGGGAGGGATAAAATTCAAATGGACTCACAATTTGCTGTTTTTCACCTCCTTCACTTCAGACGTGACTGGAGGAGGAGGCGAAGATGGAGGGAGGAGGAGAGGGGGATGAGTCTGTGGAGGGAGAGAAGTCACGTCAGGTCAACTTGTCTTGATATCATTTAACAGATGTTTTCAGGTGAATTAGACGAGGAGGTCGAAGACGCGTCTTTTTTCTGCGTCGCAGAACAGACGCAAACACAACGCAAACACAACGCAAATGCAACGCAAATGCAACGCAACGCCGTTCTGTCATAAAACAACAACTCGAGGCTCGAGTTTGAATCAGAAGATGTAATAAAAACACTTCAGAAACACACACAGGCACACATACACACACACACTGAGGCTCTGTCACACACTGTTTTTACACACTCTATATGACTGAGTGCACATAATATGACACTGCATATGTGTGTGTGTGTGTGTGTGTGTGTGTGGTTGTACAGTAACGCAGCGCACCCTCACAACAGCAGCTCTCCTGCGCCATCTACTGACACACACTGGTGACAAAAAAGCTCCACAGCCTCCCAGTAACTCCAGTGACACACGGTTTAAAAGAGGTCATAGAAAACAATACAGACATTTACTGGATGTATAAACATTTAGGAAGGAAGGAGATTGACCAAAAATGACAACCATATCATCATAAAGTTCTTATGAAACACTTATAAGACAGCAAGCAGCACTCGTCCCATCCAATTCCACATTGATCAAATGCTTTTAAACTTCCAAATACAAACGACAATGACATGTAAAGAGTCTCATAATGAAAATAATAAAACAACAGAAACTTCTGTGTAAAAACTGTATGATTATGAAATTAAATATGAGCATTTTAACTCGTTTTTAAAACAGGAAAAACGTAAATACATTGTTTTTTTGAGATCATAAATACCTGTGATATTTATCAAAAAATGACACAAAACTCAAAATATGAATAACATCAAAATATTATAACACAACTTCTGTTTAACAAGTTGAAATAAAAAAATGTGTCAAACCCAATAAATAAAAATCTGATTAGATGTAAAAAAAAAAAATAAATACATACATTTATATATTTGAAATGCAGACGCTATAACATTTAAAAGTATATTTAAGTGAAGTTAAAGAGTACATTTTGTGTGTGTTTTTAATGGTGATTATAATAAGGTTTGAAGGAAGAAGAAGGGGAAAAAAAGTAGAGTTCAATTATTTTCTTCATTACTTCATTTCACTCCAATTAAATGGAAATTAAACATTTATTGAGCAATGAAGACGGTAATTCAATATTATGAAGCCATTATTGGCGTGAAATTCCCGTGTCAGTGATTTATGGCAGTTTATTCTTAACGTATTCATGGTCATGGTGAGCGTGTGTGTGTGTGTGTGTGTGTGTGTGTGTGTGCGCTCACACCTGCAGTGTGAGCTGATTGTCTATAGTTCATTAATGCGGCAGTGGCGGAAAACAGACGGAAATCACGTCCGAGAATTTGGAGAAACAGTCGACAACTAATTACACACAGGATGAATCTCATCTCTGCTGCTATTCCCGACATTTCTACCTTTTATTATACAAACATATACATATACAGACAGAAACTTCCCGTTATTGGGGCCAATAGAAGATTATCTTATTTTATCTTTGTTGTAACATAGATTGTCCTGTATGTGTATGTGCTGTATGTACACGATGCAGTGATACAGTGTGACAACATTTATCACCTCACTTTAAACGATGTAACCCTTCAGGTGGTTACTTTCTTCAATTTCTGCCAATTTTACACAATGGAACTTTAACTCCGGACTCATTTTCCCTGCGTTAAAATAAAATAAAATACCACCGAGTCGACGTGTTCAATTGTTCTCCATTTGGTGGCAAACACATTCATGTGTTCATCACATCACGACTGGATTATAAATCAGTCGCCTGCTCGCCGTCTTCAGCTCGTCCAAACAATGCAGCGGCGTGTATGTCGACAGCGCGGTCACATGACCTCTGCTCTGAACTCACACCACACTGACTTTCTCCAGTTCAAGAGGTTTTATTGCTATTGTTGCTATTGTCGCGTCATCCTATACAACTGAGTTGTTTCACCTTAACATGGCGACAATGGGGTGGTTTTTAAATGTTGACCTTGAAAAACAAGCAACGTATTCTATATATACACTAATACACTACATATACTACTATACTACTATACTACATATACACTATATACTAATATACTACATATAACATACTAATATACTTCTACACGATATATACCAATATACTACTATACTACATACTATACACTATATATATGACTATAATAATCAGAAAAAAAAACAGTTTTCATCTTTGGTGTTGTTCAACAGTGGAATCTGAAATATACCGATTTATGCAATGAGTCAAATATATACAGTATATACTATTAAACAATACATGATAGACAGACATACACTGATGTAGTGAATTTAGATCTACTTATTTAGATTTATTTTATATTTTTTTGTTATTTCTTTTAGATTTTTTTGTGTTATTTCTTTTATATTTGTTTGTGTTATTTATTTTAGATTATTTTTTGTGTTATTTCTTTTATATTTTTTTGTGTTATTTCTTTTATATTTTTTGTGTTATTTCTTTTATATTTTTTTGTGTTATTTCTTTTATATTTTTTGTGTTATTTCTTTTAGATTTTTTTGTGTTATTTCTTTTAGATTTTTTTGTGTTATTTCTTTTATATTTTTTGTGTTATTTCTTTTAGATTTTTTTGTGTTATTTCTTTTAGATTTTTTTTGTGTTATTTCTTTCATTGTCCACAGCTCCTCAGCTCCACTCTGATCACATACACACTGAGTAGAACACAACTTCTGCGTATTTCCAGTGGTGGGCGAGCCACAGTTTGAGAACCCTGGGCTCTAAACCAGAGCAGTGCTCCATGTATAGGTTCATGATCAAACGTGATAAAGTAAATGCTGGGTGTGACTCCAGGAGGAGGCGCTGTGTGGTCAGAACCATGAATCGCACACGCTGAGCAGATGGAGAATGAATTACAGAACATTACTGGGTCGTAACTGTAAAATTACTGCCAGAGGAAAGTGGAGTGTCCTCATCAATTTACCCAGCTGAGGTTACATCCTGAGAAGGTGCACGACGCGGCGAGCGCATGTGTGTGTGTGTGTGTGTGTGTGTGTGTGATTGCTTGTTGCCTGTCGTTTGTTCTCTCTCTCTCTCTGTCTCTCTCTCTCACCTCTCCTCCTGCTGCTGCTGCAGAGAGAGAAAAACGAGCTTTGTCATCAATCAGCTGTCCAAGTCACAAAGACTGGAGTTCCTGATGGAGGTAAAGACGCTTAAGTGTTTTGACGTGATGCAACAGGAAGTAACTTAGTCTTCACTTCAGGAGCTTTTTCATGTGTCTCTCTCTTTAAGGGTTTAGTCAGGAATCCTAAACATTAAATAAAACATTTACATTTTACAGCTAGAAATGATTCCTTTTCTGTGACTATTTCAAAAATAAAATTCTATTAATGTGAAGGTGTCAAAGTGAAGTGTTTTGTAGTATTTTCAGCTTTTTGTGAAAAGAAATTTCAATGTCCTCTAAAAACACAATATTCTGAGTCGACGTGCGGTTAATATGAGAACATCAGGGGCCGTATGAAACTGGTTTGCGGGCCTTATGTTTTGCCCGGGTGTGCTTTAGATTCTCTTTCCCATTCTCCCGTCCAGGCATGGCAATGAATAACATTTCAAACTGTTGAGCCTGTTAGACTGGAGTCTGTCTGCAGCTCGTTCTGCTAAAGGTGAAATAAAATATATATGAATAAAGTAGATAAAAGTTTGTGTAAATTTGGAGCAGAAAGAAAACAAACCCAGCTTTTTTCTGGACAATTTCAGGCCAATACGTGCCTTATAAATAATGTTTACAAGTAAAATAAACAACTTAACATCAGCAAAAATAAGTCACAATACATTAATTCCATTTCTAACCAGAAGACTGAAGACTTTCTGGGCCAAACCTCAAACCTCAGAGGAAAGTCACCAGATCTGTGAGAACCAATCACTCGTCTGTCGTCGTCCTCTCACTCAAACAACAACACATAACACACAAGACATGACTGAACTATCACACTGGAGAATATTCAGCCAAAAATACAGAAAGTACTGGCAGCTAATCCCTGAAGTCCTAATCCTATGTGGGGGCAATAACTCAAGGGCACGACAGATTAGTCTGCTCAGTGTCAACTCTGACGCGCACAATAAAACAGTCTACATTCAAATGTTCCTCCACTGGCTCGAGCGACGGTTCAGTCTGGTTTTCAGCTACTTTCCATCGAAAGTGGCCGGCAACGCTGGCGCTAAGAAAGAAAGAAAGAAAGAAAGAAAGAAAGAAAGTGCATGGGCTCTGCAGTGGTGCAGCTTCTTGCTGCTCTGCCTCATCAATAAAAGAAAAATCAGTGGACACACAGAGATTTGACAATCCTCTCCTCCTCCTCCTCCTCCTCCTCCTCCTCCTCCCTCTGCAACTGCAATTCAAGTCTCCCCGACTCTTCTTCTCCCCACTAAGGGCCTCCTGTTGGCAGGTGACAGCTCAGAGGATAAGGGGCCCTTAGCTTTAGCTCCCGTGTGTGTGTGTGTGAAAGCAGGGGGTGAAGGTGGTGGAGGAGGAGCAGGTGGAGTCGGGAGCAGAGACGGGGGACAACCCAACCACCCAGCCCCCCCCCCCCCCAGCTCCTCTCACCCTAACCCGG
>NC_081143.1:27645585-27653877 GCF_958295425.1 Solea solea
ACATTATCTCCGCTCGGCTGCCTCCTGTGTCGCTCTGCCTCTCTGTCACTGTGTGATTCTCTTATTACTTAAACAGCCCATACGTTATCTGTGTGTGTGTGTGTGTGTGTGTGTGTGTGTGTGTGTGTAATGTAATAGGCATTAACATGTCAATAAACGAGGAGACAAAGCCTTAAAGCAAACCCAAATGAACACATTGTTCGGATTGTTTCTCAGCAGGTTTCACACAAAGCTGACAAAAAGTGATATTTATGAACACATGTTTGAAATATTACTGCTTTGTAAACATTAAATCTTACGTGTAATTCAAATTAAACTCGTTTAAAGGACATGAATTAGCAGGCAAGTTCATGTTTGTTTGGCTTTGTTTTTATTTAAATTCATGTTTTTACCACAACATGAGGACATTTTGTGGAAATAAGGAAGTCCGGAAGGTAAGTGCATATTAGCCGATGTATCATTTGAGTGAAAAAAAAAATATTAATAATAATAATAGTTTTTCATTTAAGTGATAATGTAGAAAGTAAGGGCATGGAAGAAGGTACAGATGGGAGGATGAATTTTATTAATCCCACAACTGGGACAGCTTGTTTTCAGGCACCTTCAACTATAGCCGTGAATATAAAAAGGAACAAAGTGTCAAATATTACAATAAAGTATAATTCAGATCAGTTTTCTCTTCAGCATGTGTGTGGATCAAGACAAAGAAATGATATTTCAACAAACGATTGAAAATCGCTGTACGCTGTGATTTCCACACCAAATTCTGAAGATAGTGGTGAGATTACGACATCATCGGTTGTCTACATTAAAATGCAAGAGTGGCCTTTTGAGATTTTCACTGTCACCGTGTGGATTAAACAGATCGACACGGACGTGTTCTCATGTCCCTCAGTAAGTACAGTACCGTCTTCTTCACAGCAGGTTTTCTGACACAACTCAGCGCCACCTGTCCTTACAGGAAACTTCAACTCTGATGCAGTGGCCACTGACTCACTTCAGTGAAACCCCCGTGAAGAAATGCAATCATGACACAACAATCAGTTTCTAATGGAAGCGAACGTCGAACTGCTGGCATTTAACCCAGGCCGGCTCCCACCATTAGTGGGTTTGTTCAGGTCTTGTGTAACAAGCGGCCCGAGCTGTGAAAAGAGCTCTCACAACCTCGCGTCTCTCTCTCCATTGTCTCCGACAATAAATAACCCACACACACACACACACACAGAAGTCTCTCTCTCCGTAGTCTGTGACCCTCATCTGCACTGACTGACACTCCTCTAATGCTCTTTAAATGGGCTGCAGGGCGACTCCAGTCATGTCGGAGCAAAGAGCAAAACCAGAGGGGGCAGGAAAAGACATTAGCGCTCCAGGTTTCTCCCCCGCTCGCGTTTCTCTGACTGTAACTCATGTAATTTACACTATTATGTCGCTGGAAATTAGAGAGTCGGATAAAGAGGAGGAGGAGGAGGAGGAGTATATTATTCTTATCATCAGAGGTCTCGGCATCACAGAAACTCTCTCTTAGCCGCAGTAATTGTTTTTTCTATATGAACCTGCTCGTCTCTTTCATACTTTGGTGCAAATGAAATGCCGTCTTCTTCCAAAGTTTACAGCGTTTCTGTTCAATAGCAAACTTCAGCATCAGATGTCAGATCAGCTGTTGGTTTTTACTACAACCCTCCAGAGATAGACACCACATGCTGGTTTTAGAGGTTTTTTATCGCCTGCACTGCAATCAAATCCCCCATGAACCCTTTTTTGTTTTTGTTGCCATGATATTAAAAAAACACATGTTTTAACAGACGTAAAGAGTGAGTGTGTAACAATTAGGAAGATTCATTGGGCAGAAATTGAATCTAGAATGATTGTCAGGGTTCCCACACATGGGTGGACATCAAATTCAAAGGCTTTTCAAGGACTTTCCAGGAGCGAATGCTGCGGACACAAATGCAGATGCCACGAGACAAGTTTGGTAATGATAAAATGCATTAGGATAAAAAAAGAGTGTCATCTGCATAGAATGTGATTTGCATTTGCAAACTGTAAAAATAACAATGGGCCTAAAATTGAACCTTGTGGTACAAGTCTGCAGGATCTTAAGTACGTATTTGTCTCTTAGCCTTTTCTGTTTAGTTTGTTTTTGTCTTTGTTGCCATGGTATTAAAAAAACACATGTTTTAACAGACGTAAAGAGTGAGTGTGTAACAATTAGGAAGATTCATTGGGCAGAAATTGAATCTAGAATGATTGTCAGGGTTCCCACACATGGGTGGACATCAAATTCAAAGGCTTTTCAAGGACTTTCCAGGAGCGAATGCTGCGGACACAAATGCAGATGCCACGAGACAAGTTTGGTAATGATAAAATGCATTAGGATAAAAAAAGAGTGTCATCTGCATAGAATGTGATTTGCATTTGCAAACTGTAAAAATAACAATGGGCCTAAAATTGAACCTTGTGGTACAAGTCTGCAGGATCTTAAGTACGTATTTGTCTCTTAGCCTTTTCTGTTTAGTTTGTTTTTGTCTTTGTTGCCATGGTATTAAAAAAACACATGTAATGGGTCCTCCATTTGTTGCAATCTGCGCTCTCACCACTAATCTTGTCTATACTATATCTTACATATGAATTATAATACTCAGCCTTTGTATGTTTTACTTTGATCCATTGGTAAAACTCGATGGAGACAGAGTAAAACGTTGTCAAGGTTGTAAAAAGTAAGATTTGACACTGAAAATCAAGACCACATCTGAATTTTTTCACCTGGTTCCCACTGACACCGCAAAAGCCAGATAAAACCCACATAAAATAGTAGTAAATGTTGATTCAACACATTCTCACTGATGAAAAATCCATTTAAATCTGGAATTAAACAGGCTTTTTTTGACAAGTGGAAATGAGTATACTGTATTTCTTACACACTCGACCTTTAAGAGTAATTAAATGTAGCATTTGTAGCTGAAAAGCCATCAAGCCTGGTCCATGTCTTTCTGTTTGTATTAACCCTTTTTATCCAGTGTAAAAAAAAAACAGTATCCCAGAATGCCTTGAGGGAAACTAAACAAACATGGCACAGCTGTTCAATTAGATACAAAAATCATTAATTAGGTTTTTACAGCAAAAGCTCAAGGTCACTGACCACAGCCAAAATGTTGCAATGACTGATATTGAACTGGGTTGTGGATTCATGCAAACACAAGATAACTTCAATTAGAGACTGTAAAGCTGGAGGAGTGGTATCAATTTAAGTTGACTGGGAGTTAAGGAGTCCTTCCTCCTGAAGGAAGTTTATAGAGAATCCATCTTCAGTGAAATAACTCAGCTGTCCAGCTGTGTTTATCGCCCACCAGACACTGGCGTTAATGGCTTAAATGACAGTATGACAAATACCTCGGACCAAATAAGTAAGAAAGGATAAATGTGCTATATCCTCCGAGACTATATTATCAATCTCTTAAAAAGTGGAACACGTTCACCAATTACTTTTATCCCATTATTCACAAATCCACTGGAGTGACTAATAAGTGTGCTACACTGATGAATGACATTGAGAAATTCACCAAATGATGTGATTCAAGTGGGTTAATCGTACGCTTGTATTAACGTTTCAGACTACTTTGCTTGAAAGTAAAAGTAGAAAGACAATAATGGCCACTGTTTAGTGAGACTGAGCATTGAGCTCTTTCACAGCAACGTCCCAAGTTTGCATTCAAACAAGGTGAAAAACAATAACGATAAAGTTAATTGTTTCTATAACAAATGTCTGCGGTAGCTTAAGTATGTATTTATCTCTTGGTCTTTTCTGGTCGGAAACTAAAGTTTGTAAACCACTGACTCTTCTGCATCAGAGGGGCATAGGGGAGATTTGACAGTGTCTCATAATGACAACAGAAAAAAAGGTCAAAAGGGCTTATTAGACACCAACAGTCATGGCCATAGTTACTGAGAAATATTTGAGGGCACATTATGTAAGGAATATATTAATAATAAGTCATAAAATGACCATGATATTTTGGTCCATTGCACCACCCACCACTACCCATCCAATTACCCAGCTTGTAGTATTTTGACAACCAGGTTGCCAGAAGAGCACACAGCAAGTCAAAGCTAGAAACTTCACCGGAAGGTCTCACTTTGCCTCTCAAAAACGTCTCAACCAGAGTCGAAGACAAACAAGACATGGAAATGGATTAAAGTTGAAGACAGATAAACATTTTCCTTTAAGCAATTGCACTTAAGCCAAAGTGGAAACACACATATTCTACATAAATCTACTATCTGCATTGTTTCATGCATTTTCTACTTGGCTGCTTGGATCACTGAAGGAACAAGGCGGCGGCGGCAGTGGCAGTGGCGTACGAATGCAGCTGATAAAGTGCTCAGTGAGGAATATGGAGAAATAAATAGATTAAATCTGTGGTTCTAACTATTGTGTTTGCCCAGATTTGACAACAGTTAATTTAGTGTAACTGAGTGAAACCCAATCCTCAGACAATAATCACGTGTGTGATGAGTGGAGTCGTGTTGCCCATTGTCATCTTTTCTATCCTTCTATTGCTCTCATTAGTTTCATACTTTAAATACATGCGGGGTGCGTTGATGGCAACTTTGGCCATCAGCATCATTAAATCCCATCTCATCTCAACTCGAATATCCTCTCTCTTTTCCCCCCCAAACCCCTTAACATCCATCCATCACCCTTCCATCCATCCATCCATCCATCCTCCTCCCTTTGCCTCCTTCCCACAAAGTGGTACCAGGGGTCGTGGGTAATAAAACCCCAGGACTTGTAATTATTATTACATACATTTCCATTTAAATGCTAATGGAGCTGGTAATTATTAGTTAGACAAAACACACACACACACACAAATGGTATGAAAGCGGATACATCTACAGTACACACCCACAAATACATATAGGCGTGCGCACACGCACACACCCTCGCACGCCTATTAATAATAAGATAAAAATTTCCTAATTATAATGAAGTCTGTGATAGCTGACTAGCCTCCCAGTCATTAGCGTGAATACATTTCCCTTATGTAATTATGAACATTTTTCAACCCTGTGATTAAAAGATGATTCTTGAAATTCCCCCCCCCCCACCCGTCTTCTTCCTTAGATAATGAGGCCAAAGAACATAGTCCCAGGGCTTTTTCTTTCACGGTCACTGCTAGAACTTTATCTGAGCGGTACCGGCGTGGGGTCACTGACCCATTACACGTGTGTGTGTGTGTGTGTGCGCGATATAAAGAGAAAGCCCTGTGGTTTGTTGCAGACTACTGAGGACAACCAGTTTGATAAATCCTCGAGCAGCTCATCACCCGTGCCCAGATGTGCTTGAGGCTGCCGATATCCAAGTTAGGGAGGGAGAGTAGAGGGGATGGGAGGAAGGGGGGTGGGGGGGTAACAATTTTGGTTTCTTCCTAGGAGACAGTAAAGCCCCATCCATCACACTGAGACGCCTGTCAGGAACTTTGATAAGTCTACAGATTGCATCTTGAAGGACATGCGACATCTATCCGGGAAGTCACTTTTTTTTCCTTCTGCCTGAAGGAAACAAAAGATGCTTCAGAAGCATTAAAATGCTGACATGGTGAAGCATTGGTGATCTATATCAGTTACAGTTACAGCCGTAGTGCGTAACTTTCATTCATTCACTCATCGTCTATCGTCCACATGAGGGTTCGCTGGAGCCATTCCCAGCTGACACAGGGTGAAATAAACAAACACTCACTCTCACATTCACACCTACGGGGAATTTAGAGTGTCCAACCAACTTCTGCATGTTTTTGGACTGTGACAGGAAGCCGGAGAACCCAGAGAAAACCCATGTGCACATGGGGAAACATTCAAACTCCAAACCAAGATTCAAATAGGCGACCTTCTTGCTGTGAGGCTAAAGTGCTAGCCACTACCCCACCATATGAAAGTGTGAACAGTATCTATGTCACAGTATTTGTTTGCTGCGTCCTTCGTTAGCACTGACTGGGGGGAGCATTTGAGTGTATACAGCAGCAGATCAGGGGCGGGTGGAGACAAGAAGGGTTCATCCAATCAAACTGCCCGCAGACACCAGGAGCAACGTGGGGTTCAGTGTCTCACCCAAACCCTCAATCCTGCAGTTGAAAGACGACCCTCTCAACCACTCATCCACCCGTGCCCCACTTTATGTTAACGCTCATACTCCGACCCGTCTACTCACTTTACTGGCAGGAAACAAATCACTACCCATGTGCAGCAACTTGTAATCTACACAAACACCGCAGGGAAAAACGGAGCGAATCATGTGGAGCTAAAAGACTTCATCGACATTGTGTGAAGTCATTTGACAACAGACGGTACACACTGCAGCTGTAAAGGGAGCTGTTACTCCAAACCAACAAGAGTTTAGTTTCTTCTTTGGAACAGTGTCCGAGTATAGAACATGAAATCATATAAACCAGATTATTCTTCTTTGTGCGTTATAATTCATCAGCAGAAGGTTGGACAGAATCCAACATTAACAGAAGTGACTGACCCACACATGAGTCCTTAACCCTAACGTTCATTTCACTAACGCCAGGTATATTTTACCCGATATAATATACCTGAAAAAAATACTCATGAAAAAAATATATTAAAATTAAACAATACATTGAAAATTTATTTTATTTCCAAACATACAACATCTCATAAAACAAAAAAAGGCAGCTTTGGGGGACCCTATACAAAGCCTCTAAAATGTGTGAAAAATGAGGCAATCGTTAATTAAAAATAGGAGCTGGGAACTTGTTATTTGGTCGACCACATGGGACATGTGAGCCTTGTCTGGTGAGGGCACAGCCTAATGAAAAAAACAGTGATGGGGGTCAGGGAACGTTAATGTTCTAGGGTAAAACATTTTATAACTCTCTACTTAGAATACAAAGATTATATACATCATTGCTGATTCAAATACACCACTTCTCTATATACCTCTAACTGAAGGATTTGTAGTTCACACAACGATTGAAAGGACGTCTGAGTGTCGCCACCACCACCTCACCTGTGATGCTGTAACAATGAAAACTATAGAAAACTGCTGAAAATGAAAACTTTTAGTTGTTATGAAGAACGGAGCAGAGGAGAATTGATGTCCCTTCAATTTTCCCTTTGACAGCACCAACACACACACACACACACACAAAAGACCAACACACACACTTACAGAGAGAGCTGACAGGAGCAGTAATCAACTGTGTTATGTCCAGAATGAATGATTGTCCTGGGATCAGGTAGAAATAGAGAAGCAGGGGAGGAACAGCGAGACTGAAGTGTCCACATGTTTCTGAAACGCGTGTGAGAAAGAGAGAGTCGTCTCCAGAGGGCGAGCAGTGCAGGGCTTCACGGCCCCGCATTGATTCGAGGAAACACAGTAAGCTCCCAATAACCACACTGTGACAAAATATTTTGGGGCACAGGATTCTGTCTCCATCTTTGTCAAATCACACAGAGAGGACACTCAAGATGACAGCGGTTACAGGTCACTCTGTACAAAGCGTACCAGCAGCTGCTTGTTGATAACACCGCTCTGATAAACAGGAGACCCTGACTTCAATATCCCAGCAGCGCCGTGTTGTTGATCGAAACTTTAACACAGTTTTCCCCCTCCAGGCTGCGGATTAATAAAGTATTTCTGATTTTGATTCTGTCTGTGGGAGGAAGTGGAACGCTGACTGACTTCAGTGATGCTCTTAAGGGGAAACACATTCTGAAAAACTAGTGAGTACACCTGCAAGCAAGCTCATGCCATCTAATGAACTTGCAAACCAAAACCACAAACATCATAAAAAGTAAAAACGAGTGTGCACTGCTCTGCATTCACACACAAATAACCCAACCTGTTTAATATCTGCTGACGTACACAAAACCTCTTTGCATCAGGTTAACATCTTGTATTTATATTAAAGAAGTGGTTCACTTGCTTGTGTCCAAGAGAAACCAGGTCCCCCAACACTAACCCTGTCCACGCACACACACCAAGAGAATAAAGTGAATAATTACAAACATTTGTATGCTTTTCATTCCTATTCTCACAGTGTATTTGCATTAAAAACTTTCCCGTCAAATCAAAACCAAGGTCCCTTTCTCTTTTTCTTTTTCTCAGACGTGATATTTTGTTGAGCAGATGCTGACAACAGGAACACACTCAGGTATCGCCGCAGGTAACTGACCTGATGAGACGCGCTTACACAGTAACGGTCACACAAGTTCAGAGGTCACAGAGGTGTTAGATTAACTGAAGAAGCCTACAGCGAACCGCAGAAG
>NC_081143.1:27654077-27684077 GCF_958295425.1 Solea solea
CTTCACTCGGTTTTCTGAACCGGTGCCAACCGGTGCATTTTCCATCAATATCATCAGAACACATGTCCCCGACGGCAAAACTTTCGTGGCCCAGATAGGACCCATACCCGACTTTGTCATCTGGTCCACGTACCACATGGCCTGAACTGGTTGCCAGATCTGGGCCACTGCATCGCCACATGTCAGCCAAAAAAGTGAACCAGTAAAAGCAGAACTTGCCCAACTATCATCTGGTCCACATACCGCGTGGCCCAGATCAATTTGCCGGATCTGGGCCACAAGCTGGCCACTACATCGCCACATGTCAGCCAAAAGTGAACCAGAGAAAGCAGAATTGGCTCAAGTATGTTTTGAGACAGCCAGGCTACATTTGTTGCACTATATGTGGCTCACATCCACACTAGCCAGTACCTAATGGGCCATATTTTGACCAAAGCTGGCCCACATATGTTGTAACATAACCAGGCCAGATTTTTAGCATTATATGTGGGCACCTTAGCCAAAATCAATTGTGCCATATTTTTTTTCCCAAAGTGGCCAAATAGAGTTTAACAAAGTTTAGGCCATGTTTAATGAGTCAACAATAGGCCAAATGTAGAACTCATGACATGGCCTATTTTAGGGTGACATCCAGATTTCAACTTACTGAATATTTGGATCTGTGGTTTCACTTGGCGGTCACTTTAAGCTCAAATCAGGGCCAGATGAAAGCCGGCCCACATTTGGATGCTATCAGGGACGGGTGTATGCATCATACCTACAGGTGCAACCACACAACACCCCTACAGACAAATGTAGGATACGTGTATGAAAGTATCAGCAACCCGTTTGCTATACGGTGCATTTTAGAATGGTGCGCCTTTATCGGACTTGTGAACGCAAAAGGCATTCTTTGCCGCATGACGTCATCAAAGCAGAGATGGTCAGAAAACGTCTCCATCTGAAGTGTGCTCCTGAATCATCTTCATTTAAAGAGACAGTTAGCTCCTAGACGTCACCCAACCACTCGACCTCAACAAGAATCAGGACACGCTACACGTACCTGTGAATGAACAAAACTGAAGCTTGCAGGGATAAGTGGTGGGTACAAAGCATGCATGGGATTGAGCCGAAGAACGCCACTTCTGACTTTAGAGCAGGACAATCCCGAAACATATGAGCCGTGAAGATCTCAACGCCAACAAGTCATCAAGCAGCCTGATCATGGCAGCCTTAAACAATACCAGGAAAGCATCACACGTGCCCATTCCTTTGCATTTCTCATCCAACCAATGTCAAAGTCGGCTGTGCAGACACTAGTTCTCTGAGTGAGTCACCTGCCAAGTTTGAAGCCGGTCAAGGAAACTTTTGGACAGATACACGATTCACAGATAAATACACGGACATCTGTTGTATTTCTTATCCTAACAAAGTCAAAGTCATCACTGCACACACTGGTATGTTCTTTTCACAAAGAGCATTTCTTCTTCTTCTTCTTCCAATAAGTTCTGGCAGGCTGTACACTTAGAGGTGCAATGCTGCCTTCAACAGTTTTTTAACAAAAGGAAGGTGAGGACGGCGTCTGTCTCCATTAATTTTTTCAAATGTGAGATGGAGCAGAAGTGGCTCGTTTAGTGATATATCTCTCACATTTCTACCAAGATCTCTTGCATTTTTCACCCAAACACCCCAAAAGTTGGCACTGCACACATTGGTGCCCTTTGTGAGTCACCTGCCAAGTTTGAAGTCTGTCAAGCAAACAATTATCTGATTAACAGATGGGCAGACAATCCTTGCATTAACAGAGAGATGCTGCACTGAATGCGATGTGGTACGATACCATCACAGTGTGTCTTTGCATGGACGAGTGCTGTTATCTTGTTGTTTACAAGGCTGTTACTGTGTGTGTTGTTTGCTGACTATGTGCGGTAGAAATGCATTCCCCCCTGAAGAGAAAACAGTCCAAGAAAAAAACCAAAAAAACCACCAGATTCATACTGTACTTAAAGGAAATCACCTCGCTGGCTGCTTTTCCTGTTTGTTTGTCTCGGTTGTGTTTCCCGGTTATTGTCTGCTCCTGCCTTCTGTTTAGTTGCAGAGGAACAACAACAACAACACAGCTCAGCCACTGGAACAGTGATGTTTTTGCATAACCCATTACTGGCCACGACGATGCCTTCCAGCACGAGACACGAGCCACACATATGGCAGCACTTAAGAGTCCTATTTATTTGTACTCACATTTATGAAAACAGAAGAGTAATTTGGTGTATGTATTATGCATGGTGCTGTAAATACACTTTTGCTCGCCTGTTTGTCTGACTCCATTATTTCATTGGCCAGCTGCGGGTTTCATTGGACGCGTTCAGGGAGGAGAGCGAACAGTTATCTCCTGAATGACTTTGATTTTTCACAATGTACGCGGGCCGTCTGACGCAGGTTAAAAGCACATTTGTGAACACAGCTGAGGCTCCATTCACACATGTCATGGATATATATCTTTTGCCAATATTGTAATTCTAATTCTAAAAGGAGCAAAAGTAACACATCCAATTTATTGTGCTATAATTACACTGGCTCAACGACACTTGAAATACGTTCAGCTAAATGAATACATTCTACAAAAGCAAGTGAACAATGGCAAAGAACTGTTTAAAATAAGCTCTATTAACCGATGCTAACTATAGACTATATATCCTTTTCTCTCTTTTGAATTCTCTCTTTTGAATCATCAATCAACTACTAGATGAGGACTTTCAGTCAGGGTTTGGAGGTGATGCAAGATCATTGAGGCAAACCTCAGGTTGAAGCCCAGAACAGGTTTTGGTAATAACTCAGAATTCCTCAGTTGAGGGCAACAGAAAATACATTTACAAAGATGATATTTAGAAAGGGTTAGCTCACTATTTACACACATAGCGACGTCACACATAGTGTCTACTCAACACACTTAGAACCTCGCCAGAGCAGGTACTATGCTGGTGGAAATTCAACTTATCCATTCCACATTATACTATAAACACAAAAAGGTTGGCATGGCTGTTGTTTTGTGTTTATTTTTTAACTCTGGGACCAGTTTTCATGAATATAGTACTTTTATTTCAAGGCTGCCAAAACGTTGGTGCCATGTGGACAAAACGTCGATACAATACAGAACATTTGTGGATTCTCCTTAACGCGTTCTTATGTGTGCAGACCCTAAAGAAACACTCAACAAGCTGAACGTGATAAAACTTTCTTCAGCTTTTGTTGCTTTTGTGGGGTTTTTGCGTGAGTCAGTAAGTTGTGCTGGGAACCACTGACGTTCACCTGAGGCATACGGGAGCACACACTTAGTGTCATATATTTGTTAAAAGCCAGCGTCTAGAGGCCATTGTAGGAAACAAAGGAGGCGGAAGACAGTGTCCTTTTTTTAAGTCACATTATGATTATACTCATTCATTTCAATTAAAAACAACGAATGCATGGATAATCTTACGTAAAGCCACTTTCATACACTTGAAAACAAAAAAGGAATGTACAGGCATGCATTGATTTAAACATGTAATTGTTTTCCCTGTTGTGTTGCTAATATGAAAACACAAGCTCCTTAGCATAATAAGGCTGCATTCTGCTGTCTAAGTGTAACGAATGATGCACTGTGAACATTAGTCTTCATTTCCATAAAACATAAACTGTCCACTTTCATTAGAAACACTGACGACACACACACACACACAAACACACACGCGCTGACAATATTCAGCCGACAGTAAACTGAAGGTTGCATAAGCTCTCCTGCTGTACGAGCACTTGCACTTTTCATATTTTGTGTGAGAGCAATTATTTCTAAAGAAATGTAGTCATCATGTTGTTATTTCCCACCTCTTCTTTCTTTTTAGATGATCAGGATTTCCACCTGGGGACCATTATTATCGTCATGAAATGTTCCGGCCAACAAGAGGCTGTGCTTTCCCCCCCTCCATTTGAAGGCTTTGTAGTTGACCTAACGTGGGCGTCGCCCAGCCTGAAATAAACCTTAAAGCAACAGGAAGTTGGAGATTTCACTTACTGTTGCCAAATTTCTATCATCTCAGGCCAGCCTGACCTTTCTACTCTGACCTCTGCTTTAACAAGGCAGTTTCTCCTCAGCGTCACAACACACATATATATATATACACACACATACAGTATATATATATATACACACACACATACAGTATATATATATACATACATATATATATATATATATATATATACATACATTCTCACTCTCTTTTTTTTGGATCCATCCATCCATCCACTTTCTACTTCTTTATCCTGCACACGAGGGTCACGGGGGGGGGCTTCTGTGCCAATCTCAGCTGACATAGGGCGTCACAGTCAGCAACAGTCACAACAGCCTGTTTTCGGACTGTGAGAGGAACTTAAATCACCTTCCGTAATGATCCTGGTGTTCGATTTTAACTTCTCGTCTACTTTTTTTCTTTTTCAGCCGTGCATGCGTGTGTGTGTGTGTGTGTGTGTGTGTGTGTGTGTGTGAGTCTGTAACGACATTGCAATGATCCATCTCATGAAGTGTGATGTCCTTCTAAAGAGACCCGAGCCTGTGTAGTGTCAGCGAAACAACTCCATGTTATGAAAGGACACTAATCCCCTCATGGACACTTTTATTCTGTTAATCTCATCGATCTGTGACCCCTCGTGCTTTCACGCACACGCACACACGCACACACACACACACACACACACACACACACACACACCTCTTGTGCGACTGAGTGGAAATGTTCAGCTCTGCTTTCTTGGCCTGTTTCCTCTGAGCCTTTCTGTCTAATTCTGCGTCTCGGCATTTACTACAATTTTCTACTGGATACAAGTGTTTCTGAAGAGAGAGGGAGAGAGAGAGAGAGAGAGAGAGAGAGAGAGAGAGAGAGAGAGAGAGAGAGAGAGAGAGAGAGAGAGAGAGAGAGAGAGAGAGAGAGAGGGAGATAATGGCAGTAATAGCAGAGAGATGAAACCAGTGCTGCACAGTGTATTTAGAGAGGATTTAGCTCTTAATTCAGACAAGCTGATGAGTTCACTTTGTCTCCTGCTTCAGTTTTTAGCTTCTTTGTTGCTCTAAAATGAGCCTGCGGCGTGTTTGTCTGCAGGCGACAAAACAACATTTTACTTCATCTGACGTATACTCATGTGTTGCTCATGATATGAGTAAATACACTGATATAAAGGTCCTTGAATCCTGTCCGTTTTCTCTTTGTCAACATTGCACATCGCAGACATTTTTCACACAAATTGAAGTATGTTCATTTTATTACATGAAATCTGTTTCCTTCTTGTGTGCAGTATTTACTGTACTCGTTTGGGTTCGATTGTGTGCATTAAATGCGCTTTACAAACACAATTATTATTGTAATATACTATTATTTTTATTATAGAACAAGGAAAAAATTCCATATGCTATTATATTTAGATTGTGTGCCATATAACACATTGACAATATGAGACTTTAGTGAGATTATATGGGTAAAATCTACATATATACGATATTTATTTAGCAGTTTTACTCTCTGATGTATGGTGGTTCTCTCTGAAGATGAGAAGCCACGAACACAGAGCAAATATAAAGTTTAACCTGCAGATTCTTTCTTTCTTTCTTTCTTTCTTTTTCTCTGCACCTCAACTGCCATGAAAATGAAATGTGATTTTCTGAGAGTGACTGAGGTTCGATGGAAGTGACTTTGGCTTCGTCTCATGCTGTTCTCCTACATTACAGTGTCAGGCTGCTGGACTCCTGTCTGTGTGGCTAATCACATCCATGAGAAACAGCCACATAGTCTGACAGAGCGCTCACACACACACACACACGCAGAGTTGGGTCAGCTATTGCATGGTTTGCTTATTACTACCTTACACCCAGGAAGAGAGCAAGAGCCGAAGGCAATACCTACAAGGAGATCACACTGGAAAATGACCACAGGCAACAGAGCTACCAGAAAATATGTGAGTGTGTTTGTGTTTTGTGTTTTTCACCCTGTGAGGACCTTTCCCGGCATAAACACTGACCTTGTTAGGACCTGTAGTCCTCATGGAGATTAAAAAAACCTGGTCCTATTCAAGCAGAACCTCAATTCTGAGGAACTGGAAGAGGTTAGGACTAAGATTTGAATTGTGGTTAAGGATAAGGTTAAGGTTAGGGATGAACTGGTTATGGTTAGGTTAAGTGGTCATGGTTATTTAGTGTCCTACAGCTGTGTAAACCTGACTGTTTTTGTTTTGTTAGTTAAACAGCAACACCTGCCAAAAACTACACAATCTTATTGCCTTAAAATGTCCATTGATGATTTAAAGTTTAATTTCTCACAAAATGTTCAGCTTTAGTTGAAGATAAATGAATATAAAACTCAAAGATATGCATTTTCTTCTCATATATGTATATATATATATATATACTGTATATATATATATATACACACACATATATACATACATATCTATATATATGTACATATTATATATATATGTACATATTATATATATATATATATATATATATATATATATCATATTATAATATGTACATATACATATTATGGCATGTCATTCATGAAATTAAGTTAAGAATATATTAAATGGAAATGCACATAGAATATATAGAGGAAGTCTGAATGTATATGTATAAAGAAAGTCTGAACATTTATATTTATATATATATAAAAAAATATAAATTAAAGTATGTTGTGTTTACCCACAATGCCCTGCATTTTTAGGGTGGTTTGAGAGTCAGAGCTGTTTGACCCCCCCGGGACATCGTCCATAGAAAGTTCAATATCATGCATAAATGTTTTGCCACATTGCCCAGTCCTACTTTAAATGCTCACTCTCTGCAGAACAACATTATTATTATTATTAGTATAATAATAAGTGTATCTCAAGCATGTACACAGTGTGTGAGTGCATGAATGCAGCGTGGGCACAGCTTTCAAATGGGGGAGAAAAAAAACATGTTACTTTCAATCCAGAAATTGCCAATCACACACACTCGCACTCGCACATTAAAGTGGGCAAACACAGAAGGACCTGCAGCAGGAGTTCATTTATAGGTCCTTCTGCCTCTCAAACCAATCTGCTTTCCTCTTGTACTTTCCTCTCTCCGTCTCTCTCTCTCTGTCTCTCTCTCTGTCTGTCTCTCTGTCTGTCTCCCTCTCTGTGTGGTGGTCAGTGTTGTGTGAAATGAGGAAACATGACAGCTGCTGCTGTATCCTCACCAAAACACAGCGCACACCTGTGCACACACACGCGCGCGCACGCTCTGTCCACCGCGTGTACAGGTAAGTGTAACTCAGCAGTGACAACACTGGAGCAGCACGTCAGACTTTTCAACATCATTAAATCTTAGAGAGAAAGACACACAGACTCACATCACAGAGCCCCAATTACGTTTCCCCTGCACTGCTCTGCTTTTGTCTTTGCAGTATGTGTCAAATGTTTGCTTGTTTGTTTTTTCCCCTGCACTTAAAGGCAGATATTGTTCACTGTGTATGTTCAGTAAATAAAAACACGTGTTAAATTATAAATAAGGGATGTTTTTTTAAAGAAGGAGTGATAGCAAAATGCATATACATATATATGCATATATCTGTCAGGCGAAAAGATAAAGGAAATTAAATAATTTCATATAATTCACTTAAAAATATTAGTAAGAACAATATGACATATATGTAGTTTGTTAGCTTAATAACTTAAATAAAGTCACACTGTGGAATTCACAACATTGGACTTGAAATAATGAAGTTATTTGAAACAGTTATTCCTAGAAACCTATCGTCAAGTACACAACTAAAGTAAATCCACGAGTGGGGTTTACGTGAACAATTAAATTGGACATATGCGTGAGTATATTTCACATAAAAATATGACTTTGAACAATATAAAATAACAATATAAAAAGTTTGCTGTGTAATCAGATTGCTGCTTAAATAAATAAGTCACGTCACATTTGTTAGCAGAACTTAAATTAAAAAGCTCTTTGGAAACTACAACACTATATTTAACGTGTTTGAAATAGTTCATTTTTAAGTAAATTGGACATGAACATAATCTGTTTGTGTGTAATCAGATTACTGTGTAAAAAACAACTTTGAGAATTGTTAGTTGTATAAATAATGTCCCGTTAGAAAGTGGAACTAAAGTAAAGAGTGAAAGTAACAACACTTTTAACTTAAAAGAAACACGTTTTTTAAAACAGTAACTCTTAGATATAATGTAGCTAAAAAATACAATAATATAATATAATACAATATAATATAATCTGCTGCATAAGTAAACTAGACTTTGTTTTAGCCTAATGAGTGACTATATCACTATAAATATTTGTTAATAAAATGTAAATTAGCTCATTTGTTTGTTCATTTTTTCCAAGTAAAGTCAATTCCTTTATATTTATACTGTACACAGGTTTATAAAACATGTTCTGAATGTATCTAGCTGCCTGGTTTCTTATTTTCTATTTTAATTCTGTTTTGTTTTTTTAAATGTACACATATGACATTTTAAAAAGGACACAGTTTATATCAGAATAAACTGTTTGAAAATCAACGTGTTTTTACATCATAAAAAGAAAAGAAACATCTGTCTTTCCATGGGTTTGAGTTTGATTTCCTGTCATGAGAAAATAATGAGATTGCAGAAATACACATCTCACCATCACAGTCTGGCAGCTTCATGACCTTTGACAGTCACACTAACAAGAACAGTAAGAATAGAAATACTGGAGCAGGAAAGACATCGGCGGCCACAGACGACAAATCCTCACAACCACTGTCTCTCTCTCATTTACTGTCATTTTTAATTCCTGCATATTAACAACAACATTTCTGCTGAAATCTGGAGGAGGTGGAGACAACGGCATCAGAATCCATGAGAGATCAACGATCTTCAGATTCCATAAAAAAATATCATCTGCCAGAGTTTTGATTATAAGTTTAGACGATTGACGATGAATCAAACAATATTTTTCTATAATTTCTCTTTTAGACACGCCGACTGAACAAAGCTACAGCAAGATGTTTCATTTCTGTTCAGTGTCTGAGTTAAAACGACGTATTTATTAATGTGTTGATGTATTACAACTTCAATAACAAGGATCTGTAGATAGTTTTTGACTAGTTCAGGTTCACATAAACTACTGTATGTCCCAAACCATGGGGTGGATTCTCCAGAGTGTGCATTCTTTAACTGTAAATGTTGGCAAAATGCGTCATGGGGTAGCGGCTTGGGCTGTCCCATTTCAGTTTTGACTCCTTCAAATTCGGCCAATGAATGCATCCAACATTGTTAAGGATCCACCGACAAATCCTCCTCACTTCCATCTACTTCTTGGCTAGTGAGGTTCACTACTACTAGCATATACAAGCTATGTGCCAATCAATGGGATGGATCCTCCAGAGTCTGAGTTCTCCATCAGGACGATAAAAAAGTGCGTCACGGTGCGGCGACATGGGCTGTCTCCATTTCATTTTTATTCATCGACGCCTTCATTTGTGGCACATGAATGAAGCCAACATTTGCCACAAAGGATGCACCCAGTGTGTCCTGCCCACCCAACTACTGTATATCCCAGAGTTCTAAGTGCAAGAGAGGAGGAATTGGTGATGTCACTGGAAAGTTCTCAGTGGGCAAGACGATCGCATTTAAGAGCAGCCTCACTTCCATCTCTGTTTTGATAAGCTATGTTCACTACTAGCATAATAAGCTATGTCCAAATCCACAGGCTGGATCCTCCAGAGTCTTCATTCGTCAACGAAAGTCGGCACAGCAACGAATTTGATTCCTTGATTCCTTCGATATACGGTTGATGAATGTAGCCGACATTTGCCACAAAGGATCCACCAAAGGTATCCTTGACAGCCAACTACATCCCATAATTCTTTGAGCCCCAGACCCTAGTGTTTGGTGGATTATTGCTTCTTGGTGGAAAATCCTGTTTATTTCCTGGTAAATTCAGTCACATTTGTAAGGAAAATGCATTTGTGGGTTGCACCCTTAGAAAAAAAAAAAACCTGAGGAGGCGGAGGTGCCAGGCTGTTGTGGCTCTTGTATGGTTGCTCCCCATGAAGAAACAAGCATTATCGGCAGTTTATTGATTTCTTCATTTAACAATCATCAGCAGAATAAGCTGCAGAGAGAGATTTGGCAAGTTTTTCATGGGCACAACCTACACATTCACCTCTGCTGCGTGACACCATTTGAAAATGGAAATAAACAGGATTTCACGATGCTAAAGTGGAGATACACAACGCAGACAAAACTAACCGGGTTGTAACAACTTCTGACAACATATGCAACAAATCTGAGTGCTGCATATTCATACAACAAATTCCCATAGAAGTTTCGCTTCAAAAATAAAAAATAAATAAATTGTGCAGCGCAGCAGAAGTGGGAGAGCGTCTGTGGAGAGGATGATCGCACAAAAAGAGGGAAAACGGAGCGAGCGTGTTGAGGATTTGTGCGTGATGAATAATTCATGAGGGTCCCTTTCTTTCTTTTATTGAACATAGAGATGTGTTTCTTTATGGTTTTTAATATGTTGTCACCTTCGCGATGGCTTTGCATGCAATTACTTAGCGGTGGCGGCGCGATACTTATAAAGCCACTACTTTACATCCCGCTGCGTGGAAGATTCACACACACACACACACAGAAGCACATGATGTGTGTGTGTGTGTGTGTAATAAACACACACACACACACACACGTTTGTGTACATTTACTTAAAGCGCCATACATGACATTTTAAGCGACACTAATGATATAGAGAAGTATTTGCTGGCATGAATATTACATGGTTTACAGAGTATTTTTTTCTGAATAACTACCTCACAACAGGAGGGAGGAACTGTGTCATTGTGGTTTGGAGTTTCCCCGGGGACAGTAATGTTTGGAGCACAGCCCTGTGAATATGTTTTTTTTTTTCTTTCACTCTCTGGAATCATTAAAGACATTTAGATGAGCGTTGTTGTTGTTGTTGCTTTCTTGTGTTTTGAAGGTCAGAACCGAGATGTTTTAATTTTTCTTTTGAAAAATTAAGTGGGTGATTTCATGCTCTGAAATGAATAAATGTTGTGGGATATTCACAGAATTCTCTTTGGTGACAGAGATGTTGGAATTTTCATTACGTCGTCATTTATGCTCTCTCTTGTTTTAACTTTACTCGCTCATTGTTCCGCACAGAATCTCACGAGAGAGACAGTGGACAGTGTCCACAACACGGCGAGTAATTGTGAGTCCACGTTTGTCCTGCGTCGGCCTCGTTACGTACATCAATCAACACAGGGCATGAAACAGTAGGTGGCGTCGTAACAAACGAGGGAGACGTTTACCTAAATATCAACTTCACTTCTTTACTGCACACAATTCACAAACTTTCAAGGACCCATGTCCATTCATGTCTATTTTTTGAAAATCTTTCAAGGGCCTTGCAAATCAATATTCAAATTCACCAACTTTTATTTTTTTTGCATTTTTCAAAAACTTTCTTTTTTTCAGATTCAAAAAAATTCAAGGATTTCAAGGACCTGTGGGAACAGAGTATAGAATAATCAACAATAGAACATTTAACTTTCAGCCTTTGCAAGTTGTGATCATCCATTTCTGTCCTTTATATTATTGACAATATTAATAATAAAAGAAGACAAACATTAATCGACTTTTATGTCATTGATTTGTTTGTTTTTGGGTGAAAAACAGCAAATCTAATCATATCAATAATTAAAATTAGCGAGATTATGATGTGTAATAAAGGACAAACACAGTTTTGTGTTTTAATTATATGTATTTGTTTGATTTAATTCTTGTTTTCCTGTGAACGTTGGCAGCGTTGCATTCGTTGCAGCTTCAGTTCTCTGGCGGCGGCAGCGGCAGCGCGTCACAACACCACTGTCGACACATTTACTCCACTACTTTTTGGACTATTTTCCTGTTTTCTTCCTGCACATCATTAATTGAAGCACTCAGCGGCCACAGCACTCAGCAGCCCTCACTCTTTCATCCGTCTCTCAAATCAATATCGGCCACGGTGGGGACAAGACGACTGGAGGACAGAGAGAGTGAGAGTCCAGGCTCTCATTTTCCACAGTTCTGGTTTTCTTTGTGCCTGTAATGGTTTTCCATTAATGTGTTTGCCATGTCAGTGTTCATGTGTTCACAGTGAGTGAAGTAAAGAAACAGGTGAAGTGTTGTTGTCTTCAAACTGTAGCTCACTAATACTTTCCCGTCTTTACTAAATCATCATTTTTCTCCTTTACTTTAATGTAAATACTCACTTTATAAAGTATTTTTTTGTATTTGCTTAAAAACTGCTGGACACCTTGTTAATTACATTAAAATGTCCATGGCGTTTCTAAGCTGGATAATTTCAACTTAAATAGGTTTTTGTATCATAAACATTCATAATTTTAATGACACACCAGGTTAGTGAGGTCCACATTTTAAGCATTTTAATAGAAACGGAAATAACACAATGTGAATCGATATCAAAGTGAATCAAAACGGGGACTTTGTGAATCGGAAATCAACGGATTCATGAAATCAGCAGTGATACTCGTCCATTTAAAACGTTGGATCAATAAAAAAAAAAACACAACAAATCCTGGTGAATGTTTCATTTCAGAACAACACACAATCCTAGTGATTTATTTGCAATTCCCACAGAAGGAACCATTTCCAGTCAATCCATAATTGTTCATTTTCAAGATTCTCATTTGTTCCACTTTAAAATGTCCAATAATGAATATGAATCCTCAGCAGAGTTAAACAGATTAATATGGATGATATTAATAATAGGTATTGGCTGATTATTATTCATAGATTATTAAATATGTTTACAAATTATGCTTTTTGTTCTCAGAAATTTGATAAATGTCAATAAAATATTTTATTTTTTTTCATCCAAAAGTAGTTTTTTGCGGTTGCTGTTGATGAATCAGTTTATTGTATTTCATATTTAGTTTATACATTACATTAAAAATACTGAATATAATAGAACGTTGGAGAGACAGACCATTAGTGCTGCTTAGTAACTCTTATTTTAGATTATTTGTGGAGGGAAAAAAGAAAACCAGATAAATATATGAGCCAAAAATAAGAAATTGGCATCCATTATTGGAAATTGTCTGCCCTGATTTCTAAAAAATCTACATTGGCCACAGAAAAAACAAATTGGACGACCTCTCGTCCTCTAATTGCAACATGTTTTGGTAAAAATCTGTTATGTTTTGTAACAGAAGTAACATTAAATCATTCGTTTCCATATTTGTTTTCTTTATTTGTGCACAACAAGAACAAAAGCCTCTGCCCGTTTGCATTTAAAAATAAAGAAAATCTTTATAAAAATCAAGATAATCGAGTTCATACACTCTGTTATATGAACTTGTTTTGTGTTGTACTTTCATGTTACACGTTATGAAATGACGAGTTCTGGTGACAGGATGAATCGCAGCAGCAGAAAAGGCGTCGGTGTGAAACAGTCTGTTACTGTCACCGAGGAAATATGAGCATCAGCATCAGAATGTTTTCATACAGTGAATCACATTATGGATTTTTTTTAGGACATAATATGTTCCCTTCTGTTCGATCGTAGAACACGGCAAACTACAAATGTGCAAACGCCAAGAGGAAACAAGAAAGTCCTGCCCTCCGTCCTCTCTCTGTGTGTGTGTGTGTGTGTGTGTGTGTGTGTGTGTGTGTACACATGCATTTCTGTCTTTGTGAGGACATTTTGTTTGAGCCGCACAACTTTTAAAAGGGGCCTTTTTTCAGGGTTAAGACCTGGTTTTATGGTAAGTTTAGGTTAAGGGGCTTAGAGAAGGTATTATGTCTATGATGTGTCCTCACTATGATATAAAAACAAGTGTGTGTGTGTGTGTGTGTGTTTGAGTGTGAGACTTTTATGACAAGTCATTAAACAAAGACAGCAGCTACTGCCCCAGGAGAGGTCATTTGGATGGACACCACACACACACACACACACACACACAGTGGGAGTTCACTTCTGCTGTGGTCCTTAGATCATATAAAATGGCACAAGATGCAGCAAGAAAAAGAGAGGAGGAAATTATAGAGACACAGAGGAAACATAGACACAAATATATGTATATATATATATATGTATATATATATATATATATATATATATATACACACACACACACACACACACACGTATATATATATATATATATATATATATATATACACATATACATACACACACATATACATTTATACATATATAAATTGAAAAAAAAGAAAATTGTAAAACAAGTAAAACTACTTTGATAACATTATACTTCTATAAGTCTAAAAATGTACTCAGAGTAAAAGTTACTTAGTTACTTTTTTAACAAGGGGACACAAATGTCACGTGAACTGTTTTTTAATTAAAGGCAGAAATTTACAAATTAAAGTGCTGACAAAAGAAAATATGTAAACACTATATCACCTTTAACAGGTTTTTTTACTCAGTAACGGATGTAAAACGTAGTGAGGTACAGCAAAAAAATATACTTACTTTCAAGAAAAATTAAAATATTACACAAAAAACATGCTCAATTACAGTAAAGCCAGTAAATGTAATTATTTTCTTCCCACCTCTGCGTGAACATGAGGGAATTTATTCACCCAGAAAACTTAAATGACTTAAGTGATATGAAAAGGTTCATATCAAGGTTCCAAAACAGAGGTTGTTCTAAAAGAGGCAAAATAAATGCAGATTATTAACTGAACTTGAGTTTAAAAGTTTATTACTGATATGTGATTGAAAATGCTCTTAAAACAGACAGAAAAAATAAAGATATAAGATGATAATTATAAAACATATGCAGACAGACAGTGACAGTATCATGATTTTTAAACGGCTGTAGCTGTTCAAAACACCAGACACACACACACACACACAGAGTCAGTGTCTTTAAAACTCACAGCTCTAACTATGTTTACAATGCATTTAATGAGCTGACTGTGGCCCACAGCTGTTTGCAGCATATGTGCGACTGCACAGCTCCAAGCCGATGAATTTTATTTACATACAATATCACGAGGGTTAAACCGCGGTGAGCCATCCCGGACAAGGTCCCTGCGACACCTGGGCTGCAGGATCTAGGTCCAGTCGCAAGGCTGTGATTATCATTATAAGACAAGTGCAGTATCGTCTGTGGGGACGACACGATACTAAGTTTACCACAAAACACACACGCGCCTCATATGGATAATGTCTGCCCACAAATCTGACTTGATTTTAAAAATGTGGGAGACCACGGATCCGATTTTACAATGATAGACGTGAAGAGTATATTTGATTCAGATCGTCACTGTTATCCGACACTGACTGAACTCATGAACTCGTGTTTAGAAAAATGGACACATTAGTCTCCAGGTCGACAGAGTGAAGTCAAAAGTGCCTGAAACCATGTTTTTTCCTCTCAAAGTGCCATCGGGAGCGCCGTGTTTCTTTTGTTCCCGGTTATTCTTCAACACAAATAGAGAGCACTAAATGAAAACACTTTAATACCAAACTATACTCGAACAGAAGCCCTAAAAGCATCATTTCAAACACTTTTCAGAGCAGACATTTATTTCAACAGTAATTTGTCCCTAAAAATAGAGTGTTTTTTATGACTGTGTGAAAAGTTCACACAGTCAGCGCAAGTATTGTAGATATTGTTATTTTTTCAGTTTAACTCAGACGAAACACTTTAAATATTACAATTCAATTGTCAATGAAGTAAAAATGAACAGTCATAGCAAACGTTATCTGTTGTTATTGTGAGAAAAGTGGTGGATTTTTGCAAAAATAAAAAGGGTAAACAATCTGCTACAACCTCGCTTTCATCCAAACGAGCATGAGGCTACGATACGAGAGCTAGCTAAGGGACCGTCTACAAATTGCAACATGGACAAAGCAAACGTTCAATTTCGTTTGATCACATGAGTTCAAGTTTGGGTGATCTCTAACTACGTATCTATATTGTTTTTAAATGTTTTATGTTATTAGGCTTTTTTATTGTTTATATTTTGGTTTTTTTTTCTGCACAGCACTTTGGTCAACCTCGGTTGTTTTTAAATATTCTCTATATATTTATATACTTTGAGTTTAATTGAGTGATACAAACTCAAAATTATATTTTACAATATTCCATCATGATATTGCATTAATGTCATTTTTGACCATATTTAATATCATTTCAAAACAAACAAAAAAAAACGAATTCATGATGCAAAGAGTAGGGCTGAGCTCGTGTCTGGACTACAATTACAAAAATAAAAGAATAAAACAAAACTATTTTGAAAATGACGCTTGTAATGTTCTGATGGTGTTGGACTTCCTGTCCCACCCGTAATCCGGGAAATTAATAAACCACATCTTCCCATCTAAACCACGATCTTCTACCATATTGGTCAGAAAAAAAAACCACAGGATTTTTTTAAAAACCTTTTTAAAAAATAAGTCACTACATCGTCAATAACAGCAGTGTCGGGGGAAGTTTGTAATGACGTATTTTTTGCGAAAGCTTCAAATAAAGACGTGCTTTGCTAAAGGAGCAGCGGCTCCACCCAGTGGAGAGGAACAGTCACTGACGACAGAAACCGAAAAGAACACGTTATTCGTTGTGCATTTATTAAAAACTCCTGACTGCAGAGGTGCATGGGTGATAAAAGCATGTTTTTGTTATGGCCTTGTTTCACACTAATGTTCAAAAAGGTGAACGTAATTTGAGTAATTTCACGCGAGGGACATCAAAGAAGCCAAATTTAGTTGAACGTAGAGAATAAGCCTTAGTTCTGTGTGTGTGTGTGTGTGTGTGTGTGTTTGCCCTGAGAGGAAACACACACTCACACACACAAACGAGATTTAAGGCTCCGGATCATTAGAGATCATTTAGCCATTCATCACTGATATTACATAGTGTGTGCGTGTACTTGAATGTGTGTCTTTGTGAGGACCAACAAAAACTGAACTTTAACTTTATAACTTTAAAGGGCTTTTTGAGGACGGGGCTTATTTCTAAGGAAGTGGTTATTAAGTTTAAGATATGAAATTTGAATTGTGGTTAGGTTAAGGTTTGGGTTAACTGGTTATGGTTAAGGTTAGGGATTAGTTCTGTCCAAAAGAATGGAAGTCAATGAAGTCCTGGGAAGAATAGCTGTGTTCAAGTATGTGTGTGTGTGTGTGTGTGTGTGCGAGAGTGAGTGTGTAAAATGACGCACAGCTGTCAGTTTGAGGGGCAGGAAACAAGCTTTTACCAATGAGTGAGAGAGAGAGAGAGGGAGGGAGGGAGGGAGAGAGGAGGAAAAGAAACAGATGGAGGTATGAAGAGATAAAGATTCATACAAAAAGAGAGGGTGGAGAGAATGATAGCGTAAGAAGAAGAGATTAACGGAAATAATCAAGAAGAATGATGTAAACATGTTACGGTAGATAATAA
Source organism: Solea solea (assembly GCF_958295425.1). Taxonomy (NCBI): domain Eukaryota; kingdom Metazoa; phylum Chordata; class Actinopteri; order Pleuronectiformes; family Soleidae; genus Solea; species Solea solea. Next base: position 27,671,522 of record NC_081143.1, read on the forward strand.
AAAAGGAGAGAAAGAGTGAGGGACAAAGAGAGTGAGAGAGAGCGTGAGAGAGAGAGAGAGAGTGTCCTTAATGACTACTTTAGTAGTTTGGAGGCGGTAATTTGGTTAGCCTCCGGGCTGCAGGTCATGTAACACTATCCTCGCCGAAGCAGATGATTCTGCGGCCTTCTGTGCATGTGGACGCATTTGCATGAGTGTGTGTGTGTGTGCGCGCGCGTGCGTTCATGCGCCTGAAAGCCAATCCCGATGTAGCCGGAATCACTTCTCCGTGGGAGACTCGTGGAAATTGCTGCCCAAATAAAATTATGTTGTAATTTAAAAACAATTTATCAAAGACACTTTGGTGTCACTCCCATTGGAGCCATTAGGGCCTTTCCTCACACTCCCAGAAGCCAGGAAGACTCGGCGCTCCGGCAGAACAATAACAGCAGCATCAGCTCCGGCGCTGTCGCTGCACGCTCGCGGCGCGGCTGTTATCCACGTATGGATCATCATAAAAACAACACGCGGGTTCCTGTGAGGCAGGTTTGCTCAGTGGATTCAGCAGAGTGAGCAACTTTTTGTTTTTTCCACACAGGGTCAAAGTGTTGACGAGAGACGGCCCACGCACTGAATCATGATTACATATCCGTAAAGATTAACTGCAACACACCATCAATAGAACTATTTTTAAATCCAGATTAAGAACATTTCTACTCTCTTTTCAACCACTTGAAATATTAGTATTTTCAGCTTTTTGTTTTTCTTGAGTTTTTATTTTTGAGTTTTTAACATTATTCACAGGACTTTGATAAAAGTGAAGGAGTTATTCTTATTTGTATCATCTTTTCCCCGAAATAAACCCATTTCAGGGCCTGAACAATTCTGGGAACACGTCAGTCGTGCTGAACATTTGTGCCTGAAAGTGGTTTGGCGAATGTTTGTGGTAAATTTGAAATGGGAGGGGCAAATAATTGTCCCACCCACATATAAAATGTGGCTTGAACGGGACAAGGACATCGTACATGTGTAGAAGGTTGGGTTGAACAGAAAATGTCATTATTATTATTATTATTCCTGGCTATAAACTGCCAATTTGAGGGCCTGAACCGTACATTGGAAATGGGAGGGGCAAACCAAATTGACTAAACTAAACAAAATCTTCTTATAATTGTCCAATTTGTGTGTCCAGATTTTTATTCATGATAACCGACCGTTTCTTTACCGTCTCCCCTGATGCGAAATGACCATGGAGTCTTTACAGAACCTGTTACACGAGCTCAAGGTTCAAAGTTCAAAGTAACTTTATTGTCCATGAGGACTCACAATTAAGTTCCACATGTGCCTACTACTCCGTAAGCATTTCCGTCAAAGTCAAAGTTTCGTTTTGGGTCACAGATCAATCATTCGACAGGAAAACACCGCTCTGCCGTTCAGGCTCCGCCCCTCACCACACCCGAGTCGAACTCAAACGCCCCGAACGCGATTTACAAAAGCAAAGCAATAAGTGACAGAGCGCTGAGGACCGAGGACCCGTCCATACGTACCTGGCAGCAGCGAGGTACTGTATGTATAAAACATCTATCACACAGAGCAGCCAGAGAGACATGAAAGCAGCCGGGGGAAAAGAGAAGAAGAAGAAAAAAGAGAGAGAAAAGACACCCATGAGCATGAATTGACGATGAGCTACTGCATGAAAGTGTGTGTGCTGGTCTGGTCGAGGCCGGACTCAGAACAAAAGTATTGATCAGGAATAGAAACTTCCTGCAGGAGTGCTCCTCTTAAAAGTGATGGCAGGTGTGTGTGTGTGTGTGTGTGTGTGTCAGTGTTCGCACCCCGCCCACTGCTCCATTGACTCCCAGAGAAGCTGAGCTTCCCTTGAAGTTTTTGCCACATTTGTCCAATCTCACCGCAGTGAAATCATCACATTGAGAACAGTTGAAGCTGAGCTTCAAGCGGTTTTAATGCAGAGGCTGCTACTGCAATAGGAAAAGTTGCGTAAAAGGCGATCCGTCATCCGCGACGAGCGGCTGATTCTGAACGCACTAAAGACACGTTCTAGCCCATACAGCACAGAACATATTTGACTTTGACAATTCGAGAGGAAGCTGAGCTTCATTTACTGTCTCAGAGAAATCGGCTCTGGTTTGCAACGTAATAGGTCGACCGAAAATCCTAAAACTAATAAGCACATTACAGGAGGCGTATTCCCACCTAGTGTAGCGAAGGGAAAAAACGTCACTGCATTAAAGATTCCTTGCTCGTGGCTCATGTTACAACCATAGCATTTACTGTGCTTCAAAACATATTGAGTGTAAACTGACAGGTGAAGGTGTGTCACAAATACCAAAAAGTATTGAGCGACAGGATGTTTATCGGGTTTAACTGCTCGATACTGTCTGCCTGTCTGTCTGTATGTCTGTCTGTATGCCTGAGTGAGTGAAAACAGCTGTTTCTGCAGTTGATAACGAGCGAAAAAATTAGCAACTCCTCATAGATTTCTGCTCCTCACATCAGTCAAAGCAAAAAAAAAGTCCACGGGCCAACATGTCGACGAGTAGCATCATTTAAACACAACAGAAAGCAGTAAAACACGTCTGCGAGAGGCTGCACCGCATCCACAACACACATGTGCTTCCCACACACACACACACACACACACAGACTAATGTGTGTGACCTATGGTGCTAGCTCACGGCACTGGGAACATTAGTGGCTCAGATTGAAACAAATGAAGACAACTCTTCACTTAGTCACAGTCAGATGGAGCCTGGCAACAATAACCCAGCGAGAGAGAGAGAGAGAGAGAGCGGTGGGGTGTGTGTGTGTGTGTGTGTGTGTGTCTGTGTGCACGCGTGTGTGTGACTCTTAATACGAGTTTGTGCGTGGTTATTTAATACGACAGTTAGTGAGCTTTCCTGGTCTTAGTTCATGTGTGAATCTGCTGGTATGTGATGGATAATTGTCTAACATACAAGGAATGTGCATACAAGAGAATCCTACGATGTGTTTGTGCACGTGTGTGTGTGTGTGTGCGCATGGTTTAGTCGTAGTGAAGAACTCATTTGCATGGAGATTTCGTGGAACCTTCCGGGCTCTTTCTGATCACAGCCATGCGAATTAAAAAGTGACAATAGCCTCCTTACCTAAGACAAATCTCTTCTCCGCGCCTCCCGTTATTATTTGGGGTAAGAGCCGGTGCACATGTAAAACTCGCATTAGCGTGAGTAAAGTGCGTCGTCTCAGATGACTTCAGATGACTTCAGTTTTTACCTCGTGTACGGGCCGTACACGAGGTAAAAACCGGATCCTGTCCAGGACCAAAAACCTCGCCGGTGATTGACAAAGTCACAGTTTTCTTTCATCCAGTGACAATAAACTGAGCTTCTCTCAGGCATGCACTTTATTAGCAGCCTTCTGAACCATTAGCTACATCAAATGGTGACAATTAGCATCCACCGGGGGCAAGGGGCAATTTTTAGGCCAGTAATTTCCCATGCACAGTCAACCATAGCTCAGATACGCTGTTCAATTGGGCGACTGTCCTGGAGTATGTGTCTGTCATGGCGGGGCAAACGCACCCAATCCAGCTTGTTAGCATGGGTGGTTTCTCATTGCAGCTAGTTGTTAGCATGTCAAACATCATTCCCGACCAACCATTAACTTAAAAATATCCAATCCTTTAAGTTGACAGAGCATAAAATCGATCTCTTCAGTCCCAACCAGAGCCTGAATTTCTGTCTTCTTGCATTTATTATTTCCAGTATTAGCCTCTGCATTTCTGTCAATGTGTCTCTACAACAGGGCTGCTCTTACTTTTTCCCTTGAAGAGCCAAAATTCAAACTTGATGGTGGGTCACGGGCCCAAAGTGACCACTTGCTCCCAAAATACACTGGGCGCGTAACGGTTGTGTGTCACGGAAAGTCGGAGTGGATCGGCAGCACCTCTGTCTAAATTCAGCAGAATTCAGCACGAGCGGGAGAGGAAGTAGGAAAATAAAACATCCGGTTTACTTTTCAGAATAAAACATCCCGTGTTGACACCCCATTGTATTTCACGTCACAACATCATAGAAAGACTAACTAAGCAAGAAAGTACTAGGATTCCAGGTGCCTTACTTTGTTTTGACTTATTTTAACAACTTTGAAGTCTTTGTTTCTGTAACAAAACTTTGTTCATTACATTACATACTCGTTTTCTGGATAGCGGCAAGGATTAGAGTAAATAACGTGTTCCAAGGATCTGAGTAAACAAAACCAAGGTGCCCGAAATCGTGTTAGTGTCTTCTCTTAACTCCTAACCCCTTTAGCAAAAGTACAGAAACCAAGAGCAGGAAATGAGATAAGACAACGTAAGTGGCCCTGTAGGCTCTGGAGACTGTTAGAGAGAAATAAGTGTCAGACACATTGTTATCACCTCTCTTTACGCCATTACACCGGGGACAGTAGGCGCATGTGTATGCACGTACGTATGCGTGTTGGGAGTCAGTGTGTGTGTGTGTGTGCGCTTAAAATCAATGCCTAAGAATGATAAAAGCTATATATGGCTTTGAGGCAATTATCACACTTGGATGAACACCTGTGCAGACGTATAGATTGAGCAGGAGTCAATTACCACTGTGTGACCACTTCATTTTCACTCTTTGTCTGACTTAGCGCCTGACATTTCACAGTGTTGGGAGGAAGGAAAGACGGCGGAGAGGAAGTATTTATTCCCTTTGTGTAGTTAACCTTTACTTATGCAGGCGATCTTATTGAGATAAGTTTGAAAGAGAGACCTGATTAAAACACACCTTTTTACGCAATATTACAGTTTTGATTAGACTATATAAAAACTGTAATAATCTACTTTGTATAGATTGATTAGTGCCTGATACCATACTGTTGTAACACAAGACAATAAAATGCATGCGTCTTTCTATCCATCTGTAAATTAAACAAGAGTCATTTCCATTAAACATCATTTTCTGACTGAACCTTTGTCATTTTGTCACTATATTTTCATCCTTAAAGGTTTGAGACTTGTTTGTATACATAAAACACAGAAAAAACAAGTAAAATGCAAGAATCTCATGATTTTTCTAATTCATTTAGATGATAGATGGATGTTTCAGCCACTGTAAGTACAGTATACGCCCTCACCTAACTGAAGTTATGTCTGTTAAGGTTTGAAACCTTTACAGATCGGTGTATTGTAGGGTACAATATCGTACAAAAACCCAACATGAAAAGTTGGCTTCATGTGATTCTACCAACACAGTCAGACCTAAGTGGTGAAAAACATCCTGAGAGATTCTGAACACGCACAAGTTTGCACAGTGATTCTTTTGCACTGACCTCCATTCATCACAGACAAATTAACTCCAACCACAATCATCTCTCGCCCGACCTTAACCAAACTTCAAACTCACATCTCACCCCGTAAGAAAATACCAGGACCGGGGAAATGACAGTTTGTTTTTGTCTGAACAAGGTCAATATTTCCTCGAGCTCCCAACAAAAAAAAGATACATGAACACACACATGTACACACATTTTTTCTTTTAGATTGTCAGCAGAGAGGAATGAGACACGGCAACAGGGTTATTGATTTCTGCCTCTCGTTGTTCGGAAGGCAATGGGGTTGTCATAGCAGCTCTCCAGACGATGTGGACAAAACACAGCAACAGAGCACGTCATCTAATCTGAAGGGCAACGGAGCGCATGTCACAAAGAGTGTGCTCAAAAGGTAACACTTTCAAAAAAGGGTTAAAAAAAGGGTTTTCAAAAACCATCATAGATTCCATCGAGCAGCACTGTTTGGACTGGGATTATTGTGAGTGCGTGGTTTCACTCTTAATCCATCCTCTGACAAATGAACTGTATCATCAGCATAAAGTAAAATCACTCACTGGGTAAACGGCAGCATTTTATGACACAAGCAACTGTCGTCAACTAAACTGGACTGGTTATCATTTCAACTGAGAATTACTCACCCATTGTCTTGACTAAATCATGAATTTTGGGGTGAATAAGTGGTAAACGTTCAAATGAATCACATTCAGGACGTAAAATGTAGAAAATGTGATATTAAGGCAACTGCTCTTTTGAAATTGATAGAACAGATCAGGAACATTTCCAAGAAGAATCTATTCAAATTACTCTTGAACTGAAAATGCGAAGTAAAGGAAGGATAGATAGATAGATAGATAGATAGATAGATAGATAGATAGATAGATAGATGGGTGAAAGTGACCTGGTTAAAGAATATATTGATTATCACATTGTTGTATCGTGATATTATTGGTATCGTGAATCATGTATTGTGTATCGTAAAGTAATAAAGTTTACTTTTACAGTTTAGTTTTAAAATAAAGTTGAAAAGTGTGAAAATTCAAGGACACAAGTCACGACTGTACAGAGAATAAGAGAAATGAAATGCCAGAATGCATGTGAATTAACTTGACGAACAACTAACAATGATGGATTATATGTAAATAGTGCAAATGTGCAGTTTGTGCTAAGACTTCTATGCTAAGTTACATAACAGCGTTCTCTGTCAGACAGAGCAGATGTTTTGTAGATTTAACGGTCAAATATGGGAACAAATGCATATTTTACAGGATTTTTAATGTTTGACCTTTTCCCACGAGTGAAGAGAACAAGTTAATGTGATGGAATTATTACATATTGTGAAGAATGATTTATATTTTTGACTTTCAGGTTGCAGCAAGGGTTTAATCATTTAACATTTAAAATTAAAGACATATTGTAAAGAAGGGATAGGACTTGATAGGATTACACTTTTTTTCTTCTCCTTTCAAACAAGCAGAATCAGTGCAATAGGACTGAGAGGAATGTTATGCACATATTTAAATTGACTGAATATTATTCACTGGAGAAAATTTAAATATAACATTTTATTGGCAGGTGTAAAGGCTGTGGATATTTTTGTGTCCCCGATATAAAAAAAATGCACTTATTATCTTCTCACCTGTCAGGAGGAAATGGACACCATCATGTCCGAGAGCAGAAGGCAGCGCAGAGCCACTAATGGCTGCGAGTTCCACAAAAGAAAAAAGAAAAATTGTGCTCGATCTCAATATTTGGACTGGATTTTTTTGACAGTGCTCTGCGTGACTGTCCTGCACAGGTCTGCTCTGGCAGAACGGTGTCCTTTCTCGTGCATGTCAATGGACAACTGACAGTAGAAAAAAAAAAAAAATGTATAGAAGAACAAAACTTACTTACTTACTTTTCGACAAGTACATTTTGTTCTTTCTTAAAAGATTAAATAAATACCATTGACTAATCAATAAAATAAGGAGATTCCTTGTTAATTATTCATATCTTCCTCCAGTTAATGTCCTATTCTGTATATTTTTTGATAACTATTTTTTTACATTTAAATACCAGAAGAGAATAAACTTTGAGCAGCACCTGATTCTTCACTCTATACCCACAAAACTGACAAGCTGACAAGCTGACATGTCATTCATTCGTGCTGAGGAGGACCTATGGCCTTTATGTGGATGTTTTAATGGTTTGGAACAGTTCAGTATGGTACATATATTTTAGGCACACTTCCCTTGGGGCACCAGAGTAAATGGTATGGTCCGCAGTCTATTTTCATACAAAGTTTGACGCCTTGTTGTTGCCACAAACCGAGCAGAAAAAAACGCGAGCCTGACCCGAGCAGAAAAAAACGCGAGCCTGACCCAAGGCTTTGCCGTTCCAAAGATTCAACACACATTCAATGTCTTCTTCAAGCTCTAAGGTGAAGTTTTAAATGTAAACAAATGTCCGTTTCATTCAAACTACCGCCGAGTGAGATCGTGTGTCGCCCCTTGACATTCCCGCGCTGCACACAGGAAGTGATTCATTTCATGTCATGACAGACGGAGGAAACGGCAACATCGAGCAAGCAAAGTGAGACGACTGCAAAGTGCTTGGAGTTTGACTGAAAACACAAAATCTAAGCAGTGAATTCACCGTTTGAAAAACTTGCACTCGCCCTGCTCTGCTGCTGTATACACACAAGCACTCCCCCAGTCAGGTCAAATAGTTTTCCTTGACAAAGAGGCAGCAAACAAATAATGTTACATTGCTACTGTTCACAAAGGCCATACGGAGGCAGAGTAATCACACCAACAACAAAACTAATTCAAGCAAAATCAGTCACTGTAGCTTTAACAATAACATATGTTAAAAACTTTAAATATGTAAAAACTATACAATGGTGGTGAGTCATTGTGTTTTTACAAGTTACAAAAGTCACTCATATTAGTTAAATGAGGTCATTTTGTATTTGTGTGTTCCTGGGTCCAAGTGGTAGAGATTAAAAGTGGATGAAGTGTGAAGAACACAGCGTGAATATACAGCACTGAGTAAACATAATGTTTATCTGCTCCTGACTTGTTGGTCTCATGGCGATGTCTTTCCCGAGGCTGTGAATTCACCTTGTAGAGCCCATAAATACCCAAACTAAACTTAAATAAAAGGGGAAATGCCAATTCTTTCGAGGGATGTTAAAATCACCTTGAGCAGTGTAAATGTTAACCTGACAGTAGTGCCTCATGAAAGGTCATGTTGTCATTAAAGTCATTATGATTCACTGTGTGGACAACACACAAACGTAGCACGGTAATTAGTCACATTGGAGTTATATAATTATTTTACATCGTATATTAATTTATATGTACATGTGAATTAATAAAGTTGTCAAAACCATGTTGTAATATATATAAAAAAACAACAACATTCACGAGCATTAAAATGACACCAAAGTATTTAAAATGGACTTTCTCTGGACAGATACATCACTATTAGCGGTTCAGCTAACCCTAACATACAGCACAAATTGGAACAAGCTTCAAATCAACATTATTCTAACAGTGTTTTTTATTAGCATGTTAGCGAGCTGTTGACGTTGCTAATGTTTAACAAATGACTCATTAGCAAGTCATGTCCCCCGTCTTCACGGCGACTAATAACAGCTCTGTCACTTTTGATGCCAAACGCTGCAGGTGAGCTAGAGAGTTGTTAATTATATGAATAGTAACTTCATCAAGGCTTCTTTTGCTCATAACTGCTGCTTATTATTAGTCTGGGTCTCCCAGAAATGACTTTTCTGAAAAGTATGGGGGACGTTAAATTTATACATTCTATACCGAAAAAAAATAAACAAATAGTTGTTGAATTGTCATGTATGGAGCTGTAAAATGAAACACTGCAGTAGAAACAAGGCCATCGTAGAAGAGGATAACCACACACTTCAGACAGAAACAAAGCCGTGTTTCCACCAAGTGGAATAATTCAGTTTGGTTCAGTACGGTATGGTACTGAACCAAACTGCACCCGCAGTCTAATCTAACACATAGTTTGATGTCTTGTTCTTGTCCTCCATTGTGTTGTTGTCATTATTTATCTGTGCAACGTCGTCTCACCTGTGTATCTCGCTGACGCGGTCATCGGGCCCAGCGCAAACCCCGCCTACCAAGTAAAAATGTACTGTTCCCAGTCGAAACGCTAGCCAGACTCAGGGTTTTTCATTCCAAGCCGTATCGAACTGTACCGTGACGCAAACATGGCGCAATAGCAGCAGTGACAGATAAGCTAACGCACTGTGACGACGTAACGTTTGTCTTTTCAATTTGTGCCACTTTTAACTACTTTGACCAAACAATCCAAAAAATATAGTTAAATTGATACGACCCTCTGTTTGCAACATCTTTTTTTTTTTAATCCAAGCCCAGCAGCTAGCAGTTTACAGCCAGCCATAGCTACTCACTCTAAGCTAGGAAGAAACATCTTACAGCAACAAAATGTCACACTGAAGAAAGCAGATATTGGAGAGGGACGATGGATAAAGCTAATAAATAAATAAAGATGCACACCAACAAATTAGTAAATCTGCAATTCTCTAACAATGACACCTATAACAGCAGTGGGAATTCCTTAACTGTGACAGCCCCTGCATCATATCAATGTTTCTAGAGGCAAAAATCTCACCTGGAGGCACAGGAGAGGTGGTTGTTGTTGGTGGTGGTGGTGGTTCCACGTAACACGATGCAAGTAAGCAGAATATCCAAAAAAACTTCCATGATGTGTTTTCTTTTCCAAACCCTAATCTTTTTAAGTTATTCACTGAGCCTAAACCTAACTATTTTATAACCAAGAAGTGTTTATCATCATCACACTTGTGTCTTTATTTCACCTACAAACACTACAAGTGGTTAAATTGCGATCACTGCATTGAGACAATCCTCTGAGAAGGTCTGTCCCTGCAGGAACTGGGTGGGAGGAGTTGGATCATTAGGAAAACTCCTCTCACCTGGTCTGGCTGCAATTAAGTGGCAAGCAGTCGTCAGCCAGTCTTATAACCACATTGTTTGATTTTGACTTGGATGTCATTTATATATCTTCAGAGTTTGTTCACCCGAAATAGCTCCTGGAATTTGAAACACAGCATGGAAACACTTTGTCCCCTGTGTTTTCTGAAATGAGTACATTTAATACTTAATCATTTTCACCTACCCATCATAAAACATTTTGAATGATTAGTCAAAAACTGTAGAGAGGAAGTTGCTAAAAGAAGAACAAATGTACAGATAAACCCACGCCAACGAAAACACAACCTCCTGAGCGAAGGTCATAATAGAAGCACTGACTATAGATGTTCTGTATCAATTTGGAGTGAATGGGTGAATGGAAAAACTGTAGTGCAAAGCCATCAAGATTAGGAAAGCACTATACAAATACACTCCACAAATCAATGTAACCTGTCCTTGGCTAGGTTGATTTCTATATGAAAGCACTGGTGTTCGTCTCTGTACTGGTGCTACTGTGTATTGAGATGTAGGCCATTGCATTTAGTGCAAGAGCGCCACACACAATGACTGTAGCAACGTGCACAGGAAACCATTCAAAAGTGTTAAAAATAAAACTTTTTAGTTGCAAATATATGGGTGCTGAGGAAAATGTTATTCCAAAAGAAGAGAATGTGACCTTCTACTGAAAATGATTTTTGGTAGAAGACCAAACAAATTCTCTGTTTTCACTTTTTCTACATATTCAAGATGAACATTTGCACATTTCTCAAAATGTAACATTTCACTTTGAAAAGGAAATCTCCTAAAAAACAGAAGAAAATGAAAATGAAAAGATAACATTTATCAGATAGTGACTCGTAGTCAGCACCGTCAGCGCACTGCTGTCACGGAACTGTGATGAAGAACTTCGTACTGTGATATAGAAAGAAGTGTGGATGGCGGCGTTACACCTCTCAGTGTGCAGCCAACCACACAGTGTTAGACAAAGAATGGGAGTGGGAACTTCGAAGATGAGGGGAACTGATTTTCTTTGCCAGCTTAATCCTCCAATAAACCTAGAATATGTTTGCTGCTTTACCTCGTGGTTAGACAGACTCTTCCAACTAAAAACATCACGTACACTCCCGCAGCACAGCGACACCAGCTACTGATCTCCCACTGCCTCATTTAGTTTGTTAGAATCTTTGAACTGACTGATGGAGGCAGCAGTGGATCAATAGTTTCTGTGTGCAGTGATTTCCATATTTTTTCCATGGACTTTGGTGTGGGAATGTAAGCTTTTTAGTGTAATGGTGATATAACTACACATTCTTAAGGTGACAACAAGATGTGGTCCACAAGAAATGGGAGAGAATGGAAAAAATCTGTAAAAATCAATCATTCCTTCAGCAGCAGCAGCATTATTTTCAGCTGAAGAAGAATGGTTTGCTGAATCTCAATAGAATATAACCAACATTTCTACAATCATTGTCTGAATGTATGTGGGCACACCGACGTGTCAATAACCCCGTGGCGATGTCAAATGTTTTCTTTAAGGTAAAAGTCGCCTTTCATGCGACCCATCACATTTGAGGCTCACCTGAAGGTTTTTAAGCAAAGTCTGTGAAGGATTTTTTTTCAGCATGTGTCAAAGGGTTGGGACATGAATCCCGGGGTGTGTGTGTGTGAGAGAGAGAGAGAGAGAGAGAGAGAGGGAGAGAGAGAGAGAGAGAGAGAGAGAGAGAGAGAGAGAGAGAGAGTGAGAGAGAGAGATGCCAAGGATGGAAATCAATAACCAGCCTGGAGGAGCTCCTAATGCCTGTGAACTGGACATGAATTCAGACACTGGGGAACATGTGTGGATGTTGAAGCAGACTGAGAAAGACAGGGAGTGACATACGGTTCCGCAATGTGTTCAATATTAAACACGACAATAAATTATATAAAGTAAAGTATTTACAATGTGTAAAACATGATCAGTCAGAGCGCACAGACCTCCACCAAGGCTGCAACACTTTATCACCTGTGTTTACATGCTTTGCATGAACAGGTTGGGATCCCACTCACTCTCACTGAGGGTTACAATCTAACCCTACCCCCAAGCCAACTTTAATCCAGATTGCAATAAAGATGCCCAATGTATACCGTTAACAGCCATCACAATGCATTAGGTTTTCCACAATTTTCTCTTAAAATGCAGCTGTAAAGGGGACGAGGTGACCGAGTGGTTAAGGTGATGGACTGCTAATCCATTGTGCTCTGCACGCATGGGTTCGAATCCCATCCTC